>NC_052669.1:874772-1175909 GCF_016802725.1 Solenopsis invicta | reverse complement strand
TAAAATAGATCAATAATGAGCAATTTAATTTTGGTATAATAATTATAAATGTAATAACTATCAATTTACAAAGTAAAATACATAATGATGGACGTTTTGGATTAAAAAAAAAAGGAATTATTGTATTAATATATTGTTACACTTTATTATTAAAAATCATGACTAAGTTTACCGGTTCGAGTATTACTTCGTCGAAGTAATGAGTCATAAGCATATGGAGCAAACAACTTCGGCGGTCAGTATCTTAATGAAGCAGGACGAAGTGTGCGAATGAGAATAAGAAGGTATAATACAGAAACACTCACTTGAAAAGTCCTTTCCGTCGAGGAGGGCGGTGTAAGCGGTGAATGATGAATTTGCCGCGTAATTATAGGGGTCGAGGACGGACTCCTGGAGGACGGTGCTCTCGTTTCCCTGGCCTCCCTCTCGCACACCGAACCCGGCGACCAGATTTCACTTTTCCTGTTGCCGATACTCGACGAGACGTCGCTCGGCTTCGTGCTGAGGTTCAACGGCACCTCCTCCTCTGAAACGAGAAGTTGCCCGTCTATTTCGTCATTCGAACGCTCTTTCACTTTGAAAATTACATTTTAATGACTAACTGAATCATATACATGTAAAAATGTCACATTGCAATACGTTTGACATATAAAATGAACAAAGCTTTTGTCTATATAGATAAAATGAAGTTGTAAAAAAATTTCTTGGATTGTGTAAATACGAGCAAAATATATAAAGAATCATTTACACACGAAATAAATTTAAAGACAGAATTAATAATCAATATATATTAAGTGTTTACACACAGAAATATTTTGCCATGAACTGAGAGTATTTATAACATAGAGAACGCAAAAAAAGCAAGAAACCTCATACTGTCGCGATACTGCGATATCAAAAAAAAAAGAAAAAAAGAAATGAAAATTTATGATCGATCATGTAATGTCATCACTAAAGGCGGGGAACTTTTATAATTTTTGCGCACTGTGCATATATATATGCCCAGATAGCAATTAATTGATCGTAATTAGTATCCGTGCAGCAAAGTCGAGCGACGGCGATAAATGATGCCTCGTGCGACAACGTTGGTCGATCGATAGCACCCACTTACCGATAATTGCTCATTAACCGGTCTACTTTTTTTAGAAGAGCAAGTTTTAAACGCTCTGAAAAAAGGTCTATCTGGAGAAGCTGATTAAAAACAACTCCACTAAACTCATCTAACAATAAATCGTGATCGTTATCAGGTGAAAACGCTCAGTTATATTTCATCGTAACTTTCGTGTTTTTGTCTTTACACCTGTTAAAAATTGCTTACACATAATATTAATCCAATTGTGACACACTGTACTTATACTGTGAACATGTCCAACTGGACTGAAAATAGAAAGCATTCATGCTTGATATGACCGAAATGGACTACATTGTTAGGCAAACTATTATTTAAAAGTAATTTAAGATAATATAAATTTTGTATTATCTGATGATTTCTGATGAGTAATAATGTTACTCTTCCGAAACAAGAGTTTTACTGGTAACGTATTGAAACATTTGCAGATTGGTTTAAGAGAGATCTAATGAAATCTCACCGAATTTGGCCTTCTCCGGCGTACATCTTCGGGGTGATCCGGGACGTGCCGGACTAAGAGGTTCCGAATGAATAGGTGAGCAATTCGTGACCGGTGTCGTCTGTTGGGATGAGAGTCTCGTAGACGGGAGCAAAGAATGTGGCAGCAGCAGGCCCATGTGACGTGCCCACCAGGCACCCCCGGATGCCCCATAACCGCCGTACATAAGACCGCAACGCATGTCTGAGACAACGAAGATAACCATACTGAGTTCAAAATGTGGAATTTAAAAGTGTGATAGTCTTCAATTAGCAGAGAATTTATAGAAAATGCTTTCGGAAATTACGTCGTCGTAGTTTAATGATGTGTATTAGAAACATTCTTATATGTATAAAATAATTGAAGGATTTTCTACAGAAACCAAAACAAGCTCAAAAAGTTGAATTTTTCAGAAACAACTTATTTTTAAACTATTTGTTGTACAAATATAATGTTTTCTTTGAATATATGTTATATATAATAGATACAATAAAGTAGGATTTGATCAATATTTTGTGACCCGTTTAAAAAAAAAAGTAAAAAACCTCTGAACTTTTTCCCATTTTTTGTTTAATTCGTAAACAAAATTCTTCATGATTTGACGCTATTAGGAGAAAATGATTTAGCGCCATATAATCCAGATTTTATAAAAATGGATTCGTTTGATTTTTGCAGGAAATTCTTCAATTAATACACATAAAAACGTACAGGATATCAAAATCATATACAGGAATAATTAAATTAAGGAACATTAAAAATAAACCTCGCGACTCAATTATAACTATCCACCCTTACCTCGCGCGGCAACACTAGCGCTGAGTGGTAAACCCTGCAGTCTCAGATCGGGATTGTAATTCGAGACAAGGGTGAAAGCGCTGAAACGATCGGGGACGGGTTGACAAAGGCCCGAAGGTGCATTGGTGGATGCGATGGTGGTCGAACTGCTTCCCGGTACACCTGGGCTCCAAGGCGAGGATGGCAGCGTGATTATGCTCGGGCTGCCGGGTGGCGAGAGGGTAGCCGGGGGTGACAAGGCGCCCGCCGGAACTCCCACGGGATTGCAATGAAGTTCCGGTTTCATGTGCCAAGTTCGAGGTACCGCTTCTATTACGAGAGAGCAAATATTTTGCTTATTATCCCTATGCACGAACGCAAAATGTGCATACAATATATACATTTCACTATCGTAATGCACGTTTACACCGCGTCATTAGCGACGAGTTCTTTTCGAAGTACAATCTGAAAACACAATAAATACGTGTGTATGTGTGTATTTTTTCAGTTAAAGTTCGCCATGATAGATAAATTGATAATTCTTATCGTCTCACAAGTCAAAATTGAAAAATAGAAGAAGATTACCGATATCGACATATTAATGTGTAATTAATACGTCTATACTAAATTGTTTTTGGTTGAAATTGAAAAACAACATTATAAAACTCAAACTTTAGAAACACAAACTAAAAAGTGTTATCTGTTTGATAATATAGAAGTTTTAATAATATCGTTTAATAATTTCGAATTTTGCAATAATTAAGTTTTTTATAAGATTAGTACATGAGCTGCAAAACCGATAGTAGGCACTAATGCTCCATTTTCCTCTTCTTTTTCTTTAATATGAGTCACCCGTACAAAATAATGTATATAATGGATTAGGGTTCGTAGAAGCATTTCATTTTGATTTGTAAAATTCTTTATCAATTTATATAAATATTTTATTACATATTCCACAAGACACGGAATATGTGATGCGATAATTTATAGAAATTAGATTTCTAACTTTAATCACTTAACAGATAGATCTCATACGTAATTCTGTACCTCGTAATTCTGTAGCTTTTATTGTATCCAATATGGTCTTTATTATCTTATAGTCTGTATTATTGACAAGTGTGCCAGTTTACATTCCAATTTTACGATTAAAATAGTATTATAAGTAACAATAGGAAAGGAAAAAATATAAATAAAACAATTTTAGAATTTTAATATTTTGCATAAAACGATACAAGCATAAAAAAGTTAACATACGTAGTAATTTATTTATTATTATTTAAACTACATAATTTGCAAAAAAGTCATGTAAATTTTATTATTCCTGCTTTTGAAGAATTAGTTTCTAATAGATTTTATGCCCATAAAAAGCCATAAATGTATAAATATCAGTTTTTGCTTCTTTAATTACCTAAACTGATCGTATTTTTATCAGTATTAATAAAGTACGATGATTTGTTTCCAAGAACTAAGGGAATATATTCGCTTTAGGAAAACTTACTGTCGTTATTGCCAACCTTTCTCTGTTATATTTTAAAAGCATCAATTATTTAACAATAATGGCATTTACTGCACTGAAAAATTTTTCGTAGCAAAATTATTGGTTTAAACAAAATTTTTATTTAATGAATTTTATTCGTTTCTTCTACAACTATATTTTTTAATAATTTTTTGTAGATCTTTAGTCAGAAAAGTATCAAGTACATAAATATTAAATACTTAAACTAGAACTACATGGAATAAAGATGAAAAACAGAAAGTATTAAAATAAAATAAGTGTTTTTTATCTGTTTTGAAGAACCTTTTGCCAGAGGTTATATTTAACATGATTTTAATTTTTAAACGTTTCTAAAAAAAATAAAGGCAATTTTAATTTTTAAAAGAAAGATAGGCATCTCATATAGTATTTTGTATGTTTATAAGTATTATTTTGATATTTTCTAACAGATATTTCTCTCCAATAGATATTTTATAATAGAAATTTTTAATTATATATATTTTTTTTTCTCCATCTTGCTTACAGATTTTTAATTCATCCTCTATCTCTGTACGTAGATTCTGTTCTTATTTGCATTATTTATAATAAAGTAATGAGCAATTGCTAAAATATTACGATTTAACATCGTAAATAATCATAAAATTTTTATGGAAAAAAAGAGAAATTACGGAAGTTTATGTTAAGTGTGATATTTTTCGTAAAAGCACGCGTAGAGACTGCATTCCACGCGTTCATTACATACACGAAACATACGGTAACACAGAAATGAATAATACATGGAGCCTTGAAGCGGATTCTTTCGTGATGCATAAACTCCGATGATGCCGATCGCGATGCTTGCGATCAAAATCCTTTCCATCGCATAAATGAAGAATGATTACAGTCCAAAATCACGGCTTGATCGAACGTGTTGATCGGGAAGATTACAAAGCGAGAGCGATGTGCTACGCATCACGCGTAACTTCCAAATTTGTTTTGCAAACACATGGTAAAAAAAAATAAACCGTAAACGCAGATTACGCTCTTATTTGCATTATTTGTAATGAGGCGTTTTATGCGCGGCCGCTGAAATATTTATGGAATTATTCTGAACGTAAGATGTCGCCCGCTAAAATAGCATTTATAAATAAATATTAAGAATTCAAATAAGAGACGAACATAATTTTTTTGTGGTTATACATGTTTTTCTTTTATTTATACCCAGATACAAATTATGCACATGTATGCGCGTGTGCGCGCGTGAATAGTATTTATAAATTATATTTATAAATATATATATATATATATATGCATCTATACTTATAATTTACATATTATATGTATTTATAATTTATAAATGCTGTTTTAACGACTGTAAACTGATATCCTAACGTTCAGAATAATTCTGTAAATATTTTATGCGCGATTGTACGTAAAATGCCTTGCTATAAATAATGCAAATAAGAACATAATCTGCGTTTATGGTTCATTTTTTACCATATATTTGCAAAACAAATTACAAGAAGATACACGGGTTGCATAGCACGTCGTACACGCTTACATATATGTATTACAGCGGCAAATTGTGATTTAAATATTTTTTGTCGATTTGAAAATTGATCCAAACATTAAGCAGTATTTAAACATGATTCTCGTCTCTTACATCAAGGTCCAGTGAATCATTAATCGCAGCGAGTGCAGCTAATTGGAGATTGAGCTGCAATACACATAACACGTCGAATTTCCCCCAAATTATACGCTCGTTGCGCTGCTCGTTGCGCTCCACGGCAATCTCCGTTCGACAATACAGAATTAGGAATGCTGGCGATTATGAACTCCATATTTATAACGGTCATGCAGCACCGATAGAAGAGTTATTTAAACCGTTGCTGGCCTCCATATCGCACGGCGATCTCGCGCATCGATGAATACGGAATGTTTATGCTCGCCGCGTTTAACGCGAGCATGTCGACGTTTAATGCATCGTCGGCGACGGTCTCGTTTCGTGTGCATCAGATTCGCGCGGCGGAATAAAAAAAAAACGGCAAGAGGAAAAAAGAATTCGCGCGCGAAAGGGCGGGAAAGAAATCACAAACGTGCGACCGGTTGCCGGCCGGTGAGATGAATTATAAATCGTACGTGCGCGACTCGCGACGAGTATCGGACGGACGTATCGAGAGACGAGATCCTAATCGCGCGAGATCGGACAGATGTGATTGCTCGACGCGGCTTCGCATCGCCGACGAGTCCACGATATAAAATGTCCCGGCCGACGCAAACCTGACGGGACAGGCTCTCAAAAGCAACCGCCGATCAGCTTGCGCGTAGCGGTAATCAGCAGTAATAAAATAAATGCGTTTGCGCGCAGGTTGCTCTCCATCACGCGATACGCTCCGATACTGATTTCTCGAGTTGTCATGAAATTCTGCAGATCGACACCGCGGTCGAGGAGAAAATTTTAAACGATTATGGCATCGGCGATTTTCGCGTATGCAATACACACGTTCTCTGGAAAAATTATACGTAATATTGATTGTATAATTTTTGTACACGCAGTGCGATTCAAACTTATGATCGAGAATCTGATGATTTTTTCATTTTTTTTAAACGCGCTGCGCACAAGTTTTCTAAATACACTTTTCAATAGTTGCACACTATGTAACTTTGTAATGTAAAAGATATTGTTAAGGAATTTAAAAATTCGTGGAAATGATCTATTAGTAGAAGATACACTGAGAGAAACATTTTTTTTTAATGAAAAATAATACACTTTCTCAGAGTCATATATTTTAATACAAGCATTTGTTTGTTCTGTTTAAATAAAAATATTTACTTTTATGTAAATATATGTATAGACGTATTATCTTAAGCATATGACTTTGTATTTTTATATTTTTTGTACTTAAATAATAATTTTACAAATAAACTAATAATATTAAATCTAATCAAATTGTTGTCTTAGATTGAAAAAAATATGATTATCTCAGAAATATAAAAATATTCTAACTGTAAATATTTTCTAGGACTGCAAGAAAAAATGACTTGGATAAAAATCATGTTATTTTATTTACATAAATATTTCAGTTAAGAAATTTTTAACTCGACTGGCACGTAAATAAACTATTGGGACTCACTGAATTAATAATTGTTTTTGTGTTAAGTAAAATTTTTTTGTTGTAACATATTTTTTCTTTCATATGTTTTTTACGAGTTGCAAACAAATGAATAATTAACGAGCACAATGCGAATACAGTTTTTGCTAGCGCGGATGATTTGTAAGACACGCAAATGAGCGAGTGGAAATAGAAATAGCCATTTTGCGTGAAAACGACGATGTGTCGGAAAGCCGATGATAACCCGCGAAGTAAATCACTGGCTCGAAGGTCCCACTGTGTCGATAAGAATCGCGTCTGGACATAAACTACGACTAATAACCGCCACTCGTTGTTTGAATAAATCTGTAATGCGTCCGTACGAGCCGCATTCCTACATAATTCATGGGCAGACGCATCGCCAGCGAGAATTTGTTACTCGTTTCCATAGATAACGGTGCACGATGTAGTTTCCTGCCGCAGGATGCTTATTGCGAATTTGAGTCACTGTTCCACAGTTTTAGGCGAGCGAATTGAAAAGGAAAATGAGCGCAGAGAAACGACAGTGCATTCGACGGTCACGAAACTAATCGTGCGGGCACGCGAGATAATTAAAATTTATTTTATGTTACAATTCATCAAATATTATAATTTTATAGAAAAAATTTGATTAAAAGTGAAAGCTTTTGCCAGTGATACATTTCCATCGAAAGAAAATTTATGTTCAAAAAAATATGCTGAAAAAAATTCACCGGATTGTAATGAACAAAATCAGATTGAGAAATATATTTAAATAAAATTGCAAAACGTCGATTTTACTTTATTTTTATCTTTTTTTTTACATAAATTTGAAAATATGTTAAAAGATGATTAAATTGTGTCAAAATAATACTAAATAAACAAGATTATCTTGTATATGATTATGAATTGCCAAGATACAAAAATATTCAGAGTTTATTTTATGCTACAAATGAAAAGCATACTTTTATCATCGGAAATAACATGCGTTGACAAAGATTTTTACTTCAGTTCTAATCAAATTTTTTCTAAAATATAACATTTGATGAATTTGAAAATTAGTTTCGTGATTGTAGTTTGAAAAAATAAAAAAAACATACCGCTGGCATAAGCGTCCTTATGTAATTCCTGTAATTTCTTGGCAAATAACTGAAATAATAATCTAACAGGAAAAAGAAGAAAGCAGAAGAGAGACGGATCGAATGTATCGATCTTCGTTTCGGGCCTAATGAATTGTGATGAAAATGTATGAGATTAAAGCGCAAGAAATAGCTTGGCTTGCGAGATTAAATATGCATTGAAATATGTTAGAGGAATTTCGCTCGTTAAACCAGAGACAGAAAACGAAAGCAGGCCACGATTTTGACACGTAAAGTTTCCAATGACTCGCGTTGAAATTCGAAGCCTCGATATTAGATGGACATGTATTTAGACAGGTGAGGCCAATTCAACGATATATCACGCTGCACTTCTGCGTTGTTATCGTCCATGCATCATGTCACCCACGGAATAAAGAACCATGTTCTGTGTGTTGCGCATGTGAGAATAAATCATAAGCATCGCAAACCCGATTTCCTGCTATCCTTTTAAGTTTAACGCGGCAATAAGCTATAAACAATACTGAACAGAAATGTCAAAAATATGTCCCCCCAAAAATCATACAAATTAAAACATAATTACATAATAAAGTATAATAACAATAATTGCAGTGTTGAAAATATATTATGAAAATATATTGCTATATAAATACACTTATAGAATTCATTATTACGCTTAATTATTATCAATTGGACAGAATAAACAAGGAAACAGAGAATAGATAAATTCATACAAAATATATTATACACATATTCTGTCACAAATTGTTTACACACAGAAAAGCTGAATTCAATGCTATTACTTTGATATGTATTATAAAATTAATCTAGAAATAATAATTATTGTGTGTTTGGAGAAAAATATTTTACTCTTCAATAAAAAAATTCTTAAATTTAGAATGAAATAATCTTGGTACTATCCTATTAATCTTTTCAGATTTAGATTAAACAATGGCGTAATGAATCTCATCAAATACTTTTGATTTAATATTAAATTGATCTGAAGAAAATTTGAAAATTTTTTTCTAATAAAATGTGATAAAGACTGTTAAGGAACACTCGCTTTGCAAATATCAAAATCGTCTTATAGCATAAAGGCTCATCAAAACGCTTTACACGAACAAAGGCTAGTGGATTTTTCGCGGATGCGTTAATTATAATTAATAGCATCAAATCTTTCTTATAAGCAAGTGCACAATCTCAAACCGTATTAATTATTGTGCATTTACAATATCAAACAAATTTTTATTCTAAATGTAAAAATATACAAGTTAAAATTATAATAACATGTGTGTCACTCTTGATTCAAAATCAAATAAGTCAATTTTATTTAATTCTATGAAAGAGAAAATAGACCTCATCTTAATATTGCTTTATTTTTATACTGTATAAGATTGCAATAGGATTGAACATGCTAAGAATATTGTTAATCTTATTATTAGAAATCCTTTCTAAGGAGATTCCAAGTGTTAGCGTTCAATCAATGTTGAACTCGCAACGTGTGTTTTTAACAGCGAAATCTACTCGATGTTTAGCGATCGTCAGGACGTAACAAATTTAATTTTATAAATGATATACCAAACTGCAGAGGTGCGTGCGGTAATCGATGCAATAACAAAAATCTTTAATGAATGACGAAGATTGATTGATTCAGTACGTGGCCATCTGTAGAAATATCTGTCGCTTAACAGATTCAAAGTGCGTTAACTACGTCATTTCTTAATTTTACACTTGAGGCTTGACGAATTTTACATTCACGCGAAATGAATTCCGAGTCAGTGAGTCGTTTGCTCGCCGTGAAAATTAATAGCGGCCAGATGGAATTCTTTTAATCATCAATTAATCATTTTGGACTTACGTTATATTCTCATGAATGTAAAATGTTTTTAATTCATGGCAATTTCGGCATCAGATAACATTTTTGTTTACGGAGAATATATGTAGTTACAAAAATTACATTATATTACGGAAATTTTTGAACGCGTTTTTGGAAATTTCTTTATCTAACGTGTATCTTTCGTTCTATGAAATCCGAATACATAGCAGACAATGAAAGATCATTTATCGAATCGATTAATTGATGACAAGCAGGACTGCAGGCCTCATAAATGGCTAATCTTGTTTGTTCGTCAATTACGAAAGTAACTCCTACCACCAAGACTCATCGTGAAATCTCGAAAAACAATCATGAATATTTACGCGAAGCCCTGATTAAATTGTGTGAACAAGTGTCAGATGTGTTCCTCTCGCTTGAGTCTCTTTAAGACGGATTTTGGGACTAAGTTATAAGTGTCGCAGTTTCGAACGGATTAAAATAAGCATTCAATTTGGTTTCAAAAATAAATGCAATTTTCAAATATTACAATATTACACAAGTCGATGATATTGTAGTAAGAATACAATATTTAATCTTCCTTTTTTAACATTTAATAAATTCAGTAAAATTAAAAACAGATTTGTTCCAAAAATTAAATTATTTTCTAAAAATGTATTGTAATAAATTTGTTAATTGACTTATGTAATTTCAAACAATTATTGTAAATATTTAAACAAAAATTTGCACTTGAGAGAAAAAACTAAAGAATATAGATTTCATTAAATCTGTTAAAGAATAAAATTTTTTTCAATGTTTTATTGAAAAAAAACCGTTTATTAAACTTCGTGCAAGAGCACTATAATTATATTAACGTTTCATTATATTTTTGCAATGCGCAGTAGAAAAGTTGCGTGTGTATGCTAGTGACTGTATTTTATGCAACTGGGCAAAGTGCGACGATGTTTTGGAAATTTACACGTGTTTCTAACAGTAACATTTGCATTCGTGATGTGTTTAAAAGATTAGCCAGTCTAATGCCTCGTGCTTCAGTTATCATTCTGCGCCTTATCCGCAGTATTACTTTTTCGCGTTTACGATTACGATAATATACGCGAGTCGCAAAAATCTTTTATTAACAAGCCACACGTTTTATAAACGTTATCTCCACACCTGCGTTCTATTGAGTCTGTGAAAATAAAATAGTAAGCAATGGAATAAACAAATTTATCTTTTACGTGGAAAGAACCGCGCTTTTATTGAAATACAATACTTAAAAAAGTTAGTTCTAAAAATAATTTTGTTTAGTTTATGAAAATAATTACGTAGGACGTTAGAATGTCAGAACCTTTTACAGCGTTGTTTATCATGCTCAAACGTATTATAAAATTGATCCAACAAAATTATTTTCAAATCTAAAAATTTTTAGATATTTCAACAAAATCATTCTTTCTGTATAATAGATTCATGCAAAATATACAAGCTGACAGAGCAGTCAGTCGAATGACGTAAATGAATGATATCTATGTTTTAACATTATTTCAAAATTCAAGAATGCAAAAATTTTTTGTTTTTACATTGATTATAAAAGAAAAGACGAATTCAAATAAAATTCCATAAGACACAGGTGAACGAAATTTCGCGCTTTTAGAGAGAAAAATATTTCTTGTGCGGACATGTGTGTCTTTAAAATCGTTTGAAATAAATCAGCAGAGGTTTATATCTGAAATTGTGAAATTGTAAATGAATGTTGAACGAGAGGACAGAAGTGGGAAAGTTTATGTCGCTTGTTAGAGCAGATTGTACAAACAATCTGTATGTTTTTTTACAGAAGACACACATGGAATCTATCAAGACTGAGAAATGTTTTAGAATGAAACTTCAGATGTGTGACTTGGCGTCGGAAAATGTGACGAGGACCCTACGCCTCTTGAATATTCGAGGTAAATCGTCTATAAATTATAATAAAGCACGATTTACTCGATAAAGTAAATCAAGCGCTGGAAAAATTTCAAGTAACCGGTTGTAATTTTGTTTACGTGCAAACAACTTTCATCGAAAATCTTCGAGTGTGCTCTCATTAAAAATTGTTATTAACAAGTCAGTCATCGTTAACAATTAAACATTATTAGCATTACGGCAAGTTATAACAAGTGCTTTCGCGTTACGAAAAAATATGATAAACTTGCAAATGCACCTGTTAAAAATATACGCGCTTTGCTTCATTTAAAATGTTAAACGCCAAACTAATCGCAGAATACGTTCGAGAAGTTGACGAGGACAACAGCGATCTGCGACACGTAGACTACCATAACATTTAAGACATGATAAAGATCAGGTGCGGATTTCAACGGAAAAAAACACAGGTTTCTCAAGTCTGATAAGAATTGCGATTGACGTCGTGGAAAGTTACAAGACAGGTCAAAACTTTACATTGCACGATGGCAATATTAAAAATCAAATTCACGTCATTTTGATTGACAGGATCGTTGATGATTGATAGTGTGCATATGGCATCGACATATTTTCATACAAGATAAATTTATTACTCATGTTCGTTCATGTTTTCTGTAACTGATAGCAAGATCAATGAATTGATCTCTCATACAACTTTTTCCTGTCTAAAAAAATTATGTGCGCATCGATTTTTTAAAAATATAAAAAATTTATGAAATGCGCAAACAAATGAGTTTTTGACATTTCATAATTAAATTTGTATTCTCTATATCGACAATTTAATTTTTTTCTAACTTGTATAATAATTGAAAACTTGTATCACAAATTTAAATTTCTTTTATCGATCGATCCCAAATTGTTCTTTGTAACACATAAAAGAAGAAAGAAATATAACTTACAGCAAGCGTTTAAAAGAATTAAGTGTGTGATACTTGCGACGATATTACGATCATCAAAGTTTACACCGGAGAGTTTAATCAATCGGCGAGCATCACAATATGTTCTTGTTACGTACATCGCGGGGATCATCAATAAGTGGATCCGTTGTGCTCAAAGATATCAACCAAATCCTTTACTTACCACACATCACGTTCAGGTGTTGTAGCGATGCGAGAACGATGGCGCTAAAATTGTATGCCGCTCATGGAGCCGCGCACTATTCCCCGCGCACTGTGCCTACCAGATCAGTTCGGCGCGAATCACACAAATCTCTTTGGTAAACGACAAACCACCGGCACAAGTCGTCCCCTTCTCCCACAGGTACCTTCGCGGAAGCACGCGGTCCCGGGCGCTCGTCGAACGTAAGATCAAAAGTGTTCTCTTGGACAACCTTGGAATTGGTCCCATTCACCACCGGTCGACCGGTCAAAGTCTCGTGATCTTTCCGGAAGTCACGTGATTCATCGAGGTCGATCGTGGTACCGCTTGAACCAATCCTCCTCCTCCTCCTCGATACTTGGAGTATCGCTCCAATCTCTCAGTGAGTCATGAACCACGAGATGTTTTAAATCCCCTGGCAGACGCTTTACGTCAGCCGCTGCTGACTTCCTCCTCCGCCTTCTTCTTGTTGTTTTGACGGCGACTAGCGCACTGCTGTGATGTATATCGCCTATCGATGTATACAAGTAGTGGAACCAGTAGTGGTATAGGTATATGAGGTGACAGCTCGACCGCAAGAAGCTGTCTGAACGCCAGTCCGTGCGAAGAAGAAATTCTCACTCTTCCCTCTCGGAGTGTCCTGGCTAAGAGCAGGACCCCGACTGACCCCGCGGTGTGGCCGAGGAGGGCACGCACGGTCTCTCGCGTGTGAGGACGAGCGTGTATCGGTCTGCCCGTAGCTTCCCCTTACCTGGTCTGCTACCACTCCGCGCTCAGGTTTCGCTCTTCTCTCACCTGCGCGCCAGTCTTGTGTGCTACCTGGAAGCCCCGCCTACCTTCGTTCGGTCGTGGCGCCGAGTACGCCGGCGTCCGACGTGGTGGGAAACGAAGAGGAGACGACGCGCGCGTCGTTCTTCCCTCTCTTCTTCAACCCCTCATCGATCGCCGCGGAAATCGCTGGTAGCACGGTGGAAACGTATGTTCCTCACGGTATCTAACCCCACTACCACCACCCCTTCTGGATGGAGATGCGCTCTAAGCGTCGCGCCAACGGTGGGCGGTTTCCTCCTCGTCGTAGCCGCAGCGGGAAGGGATCACGAGGTGCAGGTGTCCGTATCAGTGTTTAGCGAGACGAAATTCTAAATAGCAAATTAATTGACTCGCGGAGGGCGACTGGAATTAACGCGTCCGCATGGACGCGTTGTCCCCGTTGAAATGACACACGTGGTCAGTTAATTAATGGTTCCGCGACTCCTCGCGCATGAGGAACGATCGAGCGGCGCGTTGAGTGTTCTTAAATTCAAGTTGCACTTGCCTGTTTTGCAATTGAAATTTCTTAATCGCGTATCTGTTTGGCTTACGACGACAACACGTGACAGATTCTCGAGCGCGGCGCCTTAGTTGCATAAAAGATTAGAGCTTATACAATATCTTTATCGTACATTTGTTCCGACCGCAGATAATCTAATCAATCGCGATTAATATCCCATAAGATACAGAGATCAGATTGTTAAACATTTCATAATTTGTTTACTATTAAATAACGGCTGTTTTATAAGTTTCATAATTTGCATTATTAAGCAATGTGCACACGAAAAGAATGCATGGTTTTACTGTCTAAAAATTCAGAAAGATGTGGACCTGAAAACAATTCTGTTGGGCGCAACGATGATGATAAATGTTGAAAACATTTTTTAATAATTTAGCAATTAATTTAAACGTTCTACCAAATATTTTAAGAGTCCAAAAAAATCAATTTCAGATTTGTATCTTATAGCTAAATTTTTGGATACTTTAACAAAATCATCTTTTGCGTGCATGAAAAAATAAATTTACTAGGTTTCATAAAGCAAAGTCAGACAGATTAAATTCATTTAGGTAACTAAAAATAGATTCGGCTGTTCAATAAGATTAATCTGCTGAATCTTAATAATGCTGCTACTCTTACATTGTGTTCTTTTGGACTATATATTTCTATAGTGTTTTCCTACTGCAACTACAATTTTTAAAAATCCAACACAATGCTTTATCAGAGTATAGTGAGCTATAAAACTTTTTTTAAAGTTTAATGAATTATTAATTAAGTGAAATGGTGTCATTAACTCTTACTTTTAAATTATCAGCGTCTAAAGATAAACCGTCAGTAAAGGTAAAACTTAAATCAAAGTCTGACTAGATTAATCGGTGATTAATTTAACTAGCCAAATCGCTTGAAATAAAGGAGCACTCCAAATCAGAAGAATTTTATGATACAAAATCAATCGTCATAAAACTTGACATATATATTATGAAGTAAAATATGAAAAAAATCTAACCAAAATCGAATGATTAAATGAGTGGATGCTGATCAAAAATCAGAAAATGGATCCGAATTGTGTGGCAGCAGTCTCCATTTGCCAATCGTACAATCTCACTTTGGCAATAAAATAACGTTGTTCGCAAATGGCTCCTCACATATATTGCGACGTTGCTGGGCTATAGAGAGTATTCATACAAAGTGAGATTGACGAGTAGCAAATGAATATACTGCCGCCACATGACCCATTTTTGACCATTTATTTAGCGATTAGATTTTAATTAGATTTCTCTATCTTTTACTTCATACTACGTTTGTATCAATTAAGTTTCATCGCGATTGGTTTTGTACCACAAAATTTTTTTAATTTGAAATTCTCCTTTCTAGCAGTCATCGTTCCTGATCTTCGCTATAAAGCTATATGTTAACTAACAAAAAATTAATAATTCTGTTTATGTTAACAAAACAGTACAGCTTGTATGTATAGCTTGATAAGTTAATCACCGATCAAGTTAAACGAAGTCTGGTCGAAGTTGCCCTGAGAATAGGAGCTAGAGATTTCGGTACTCTCTAATAACATCGCAAATGCGTGGTCCATGATCTAGGGTACCATCGCGCAACGTCCATCTTAACTCAGCGTCTGGGTGCAGACGCCAATAGGCACTCCGCGGAGCGGCCGTGCGCGCGCACGAGATATCCGCCGTTAGATTTGATTCGGCAGACCATCTCACGAGAGTAGGAGAGAGCCGAGTGCGTCGGCGCCGCCGTCGGAATCGCTCTCTATTGGCTACTCTCTCCTAGGAGAGGCGAGGTGCCGTCTCGCTCGCTTGAGCCCGCCGTATCCTAGACGAGCGCTAAGAGGGGTCAGGGGCTGTCTTCGCGATAACCTTCGATTTAAGTGGAAGTATAATCGCGATGCTGCGACAGACTTGAAACTGATGTATCCAGGTCAAGATTGTGCATCACCACTTGTCAATTATGATGGCGTGCTGGCCTCTTTTAGACATACATTCATTTTACGTAACAAACGAAGTGTCGAATTTGCTCTGATGTTTGAGAATTACAAACGAAATATCGATTCTAATCATAGTCAATTGATTATGTAAATGACCATGATTGCATAGGCTTGTTATAATTAATCTTTAAGTAGGTAGGTAGTCAAAAGTTACGTAAGTAGGTAGGTGGGGTGCTGACAAATCCCAAAGAAATATTATCATATTTTTCTTTAGTATATTATGTTACATTTAAATTTACATTAGTTAAATCCTCAAGAGATAGAGGAATGTAAAAAATGAATTTTAAAACTTGTGGATCGGCAAGAAGAATCATCAAGAAGTTAAATATGTAATGATCGAAAATGAAACGCACGTGTGCCAGAATACTTTAATTTCTCTACCTTAGCGATGAGTTAGCAAAAAAACCCGTAATTATCAGGAAAATGGCTTCGAAGAATATTTTCGCAATGCTGAGACAGCCTATCGCTCATCACTCGATTGCCTCACGCGTCGACATATAATAGCTGACCTTTACAATTTTTTTCTTGCTAGTATCAAACCAAATTCAGACTAGATCCTAAATTTTATTTAGCAAATAACTTTCAATAAAATTTAACATCTAGATATAATATTAATGGCACAGTGTTTTTTCAAAGAAATACTGACTTTTTTTTATTTTTTTATCTTTTTCTCTACAAACATAAGTTTGAAGCGTCCATTCTTTGAAGGCGCTTTACCTTAACGTTTCACAACTATATTTTTACGTGATACACAATATATTTGCTCGATGTATCGTCCGAGCGGAACGATTAACGTGCTGCACACCTTGCGGAGATAACGCTTGCGATTAGTACAAGGAGAATTTCCGAATGAGCACGGTTAATCATGATCGGCCGACCGAGAGCCATCAATTGTGCAAGGGCTTTCATTAGCCGCCGTTATCGTCACCTTCACCTCATTATATACCGGATAGATAATCCTCGGTAATTTGTGACGCAACAGCATGCAATATATAAAATTGAAAACGGGGAGGTTTGAAGTAGATTGCAGTCCGTGTTAATCGCGCGCCAGTTTAACCAGCTTAACGATTTATTGCGATAAAAACGCTCTTTTAAAAGATATATTTTTAACTCGAAGAAAAACCCGTACAAATTTGACCAACGCGTACAAAATACTAAAAAAATAAACATTTTATGTAAATTTCATAAATAGTGGGTGCTTTGAATCTTGGTAAGGTCGACGATAATTTCGAAAAGCGACTACGATATCGCATTCCGGTTCGATTCGACGTTTCCATTCGAATCAATTGAATTATTTACCGCGATCGTGTTCCCGTGACACAAACGCGAGGCTGGCTCGCCCGGTGACGTGAATCGCCGCATAGATCACGATCGAGGCATTCTTCCTCTTCTCCTTCGTTTTCCCCTCCGCGTTTCTCGACCCACCGCGGCGCGGTGATGAATGCACGCGCGTATATTGTCGCACAATGCAAAAGAAATTAGCATCGCAATGCACTGCTGCTGCTGCTGGAAAACTAGGTAAACAGCTGTGCGAACAATAAGAGCGCGTTACGACTTCCTTCGCCCTGCCACGCCACTTCGTCGTTCTTCCCTTTTCCTTTTCTTCACTTCGTGCTCTACCTCTCTCAGTCATCTGCCTGCACTATGAAGCTTGCATGACGACGACTGCATTGAGGTTACGAATACGCGAGCATGGCCAAGAAGTCACGTGTGTATTCATCTACAGAAAGAATTTTTGAGGGAATTCCCGCGAGGAATAATCGCGGGTTTCTCGAGAATAACCAACAAGTAATTATCGATAGTGGTTTTAAATTTGTATTACACTGAAAATAAAGTTTCCTTAATTTTAGTATAAATATATTTATTAATATTAAATTTACTTAATTTAAAATAATATTTAAAGTATATAAAGCTATTCTTAATTATAGTAAACTCTTCTTAATTATAGGAAACAATAAAATTTTTAAAAGACTTATTCCTTGTTGAAAAATTTATCTCAATTTAGATTCAGATACTTAATATCCCACGAAAATAAATTTTAATGCATCAAAAATTGCAATTTATTTTAATTTATCCGAGTTTGCGCTTTAAAGTTTCCGAATCTGAAGCGCGAAAATTTGAAAATGTAAAAAAACATTTATTTCTACTCATTTCAATTCATTTGTTGGAACAATATAATACTTGTTGAAATAAAATCTAATAAATAAATTTTTAAAATATAGGTTTTGGATTTTTTAATTTTAAAAATATTTTAGAAAATATCTCACGTTTCTTTTTCAAAATTTACAAAAATAATAAGTTACTTATAAGAGATAAATACTTTTTAAATTTATTACATTTGAGAAAACGTATACTTGTATCTGAAAAAATTTAATATCCTATTATGGAAACAAATAAATTTTTATTTGTATTATATTAATAGCACGCTGTTTACTCCATGGATAATATATAAATTTTACTAATTTATAAGAATATTACTAATTTAAAGAAAATAAAATTTATATTTTAATAAACATTGACTATACTATGACATAAAATAATATTTGTAATTATTAAATGACTTACTTAATAGAAAAGTTGTGTTCTTCAAATGAATGTGCATATACAATCTTTTAGTTTAAGAAAATTTGGTAATTTTATGCAAACGTATGATTTATTAAAAGAATATTTTTTTAGTATACTTTTTTTATTAATGCATGCTGTTATCCCGAAACAATGTAAATTATAAATTATAAAAGATTTGCATTACAGAATATTGACTGATGAATTGAAACTTGAAAGAATAACTTAACAGAGGTATTATAAAAAAAATTAAGCAAGTGTAATCTTCTTAGCACACATTCCTTGCTTTGTTAGAGTCTGAGTCGTTACAGAAAGGTAAAAATATCGCGCAATTGATAAAATACCAGTCGCGATATGATGCAATTTGTAGCAAAACCGTAATTACAGATAAAAATGACGATATGCGTAAACAGAAACTATACAATTAGGCCGCAAATAGAGCTAAAATATTACTTATCATATAAGTAAGAAGGCTCCATAATTTTTTCTTAAAAATTTTAAATTGAAACTTTTCAATGACATATTTATTCAACGTATTTATATGTATATTACTAAAGAAAAGTTTTATTTTTTTTATAATTATTTATTAAATATTATTAACGAATTAATTTTTTTTATAAAATATATATGTAACTTTTTCGTTGAGTCCCGATTTATTTCGCTAGTACATTTGATTGACTTTCACATATATTGAGCTCTTTATATAACTTCAAAGAGACACATATACATTTACTATTTCTACTAACTACCTCTACTAACAAATGTAACAGTTTTGTTGATTAAAGTAAACATTAATGTTATTCGAGTCCCATTGCAATTTGCAATAAATGAGTTAAAACGTGAAATACTATTGATTAATGGACGTGCTAACAAAACAATTTTGTTATAATGCTGTTGCGGAAGGTACTTTAATATTAATAACAGTCTTCCGAGAAACGTGTTTAAAATAAGTTTCTTTGTTACTAAAGCAAATAAAGGAAAACGTAGCTTATTACTAATATAATTTTCGTTATAACAATTACAACATAATTAAGGACGCAATTGCAAGACAGTGTCTCGCGATAAATTAAATAAATTGTTTGGAGAACTCTTTGCATGCATGCTTTAATTATCACTGTGCTTATAGAAAATCGCGATCGCTTTCGATATCGCGTACGTGCAAGGACTCTGAATGACTTTCTCGAAGCAGTTCGGAACAAGATGCACTAATTACAATCCGCAATTAACATCGCGTCCTCTGTTGACCGTGTCCAGATACGACTTAATTTGGCGTATAAAATTTAAAATTCCGAGAATTGAAGTAATATCGATAAATTCGCAGGAGTTAATATTGTACCGAATACACTGCATTAACTGTCGTATTTCGAGGGACAAGCGCAACCGCAGGCAATATTGTTGTAATTGCGGCTGGAATCGCAATTGTTTTATATCACCTGGTGCAGAAGAGGTTTGCTACTTTCAGACTTTCTAATATTTACGTATATGGGAGGTATGAATATCGGATATGCGGGTAGTTTTGAAAATGAATAATGTTAATATAGTCATGATGCGATTAAAATAAAGTTATAAAATAAAATTATAAAAAAGCAATATCATACAAAGAATGTTATACTCAAGAAACACAAATTTCATTAACATAATAAACGTGGGGAAGAAAAAGATTCCAGTTAACGCGCAAGAACACATTATGAAATAAAATAAAGGTATTATAAGTTCAATTAAATCGGTGAATGCAGAATCATATTTTTCAAATTTTTTAGTATTAACAAAAATTATTTAACTTCAATTACATTGAAAATTTACTAATAAACTTTAGAGACTTTAAATATGATGTTTTAATAATACTTTTGGCATATTTCTGATTTCTGAAATGCTTGAGTATTAAATAAAAACTTAAATTTTAAATTTGGATATTTTTTTGTTCACATTCAAAAATGGCAAAAAAAAATTTTTATAGTACTATAAAATAGATACTTTAGGCGTGTATCAGTATTAAATTACACGGCTGAGCATATAACAAAATGCACGCATATAAATGCGTAAGGAACAACAACGTCATTTTACACAACATATTTTTCAAATACACACTTGAATTTGCAATGTAGTATCTTGTCTGAGACCAAGTCGCATGCTACGAGACAAGAAATAACACCGCGCGAATAAATAACAAGTAAATAATAGGTTACTCACCCTTCTCCGCGGCCGCGCTGCCCGTCGTCGATCAAACCTCTGCTGTTCCTTCCTTCGGAATTCTTCGCAACGCTGCTTCACACACGATCTCACACGCGCGCATTTATTACCAAAACGCAATGAATACCGGATCAATCGCGTGGGCCGTACGTAATTCTCAATTAAAGGGCGATTCGCTGCGCTGCGTCTCCGTGGCGTTCCGCTGGCGGGAAAGAGCGCCGAGAGCGGATGACGTCATCTTCACTATCGCGACTTCGACTTATCGCGCGAGTCGAGCGAGGGTTAAGGAGCAGAAATCGAGACGACTAATCGAAATGGCTTCCGTGCAGTGTGCGCGCTCAAGGTATTTTACGCGTGCTGTAACGCGCGCTAATGCACGCATGTATAGAAAGTAAATGTCAACCGCATCAATTCGGCATCTTAACTCTAATGGCATCTTGACTCGCGTCGCGTCGCAGCGGTAAATCGGAGTGAAGTTGTCAACGCTTATATCGTCCGCTATCGATGCTCTTTCCCGCTAACGCCTTTCCCGGAACGCAGCGCAGCGACCAGCGACGCGCTCTCAAATCGCCTTTAATCGGGAATTACTTACGGCTTGCGCAATTGGTTCTCTATTCGGTAATAATAAGCGCGCGTGTGAGAACTATGGATGAAGCAGCGCTGCGAAGGACTTCGAGAGAATGAGCGGCAGAAGCTTGGTCGGTGTCGGGCAGCGCGACCGGAAAGGAGGGTGAGTATCTATCTATTATTTGCTCGGATTTTATTACAATATTAACTATTGCATTGACGCATTGCCAATTTTATACAAAACAATGTGACACTGATAGAAGATACCTTAAAGTACGAATGAAAAGATCAGGAAGAAGAAGACAGCGAAGTATAAAATAGCGAGTATCACGCAAGTTGTTGTTAGGCATAAACGGATAGTGAATCGTTCGCGAAAGTTTTCTTCGCACGGTCATCCCGTTATCGCGACATTCTCACTTGGCACGTCCGTGCAACAATGTGCAATCGCTCGCCATTCATATCGGCAATGTGACAACTACCGTTCGGAAGGAAGAAGGCGTCTACCCGATGTAAAGTATCGACGAAGTAACGGGAAAGTGATGTCAAAGTCGAGCCGCGGGAAATTTCAGGAGACGCCCACTCTTTTAAGAATACAACCGTTGCAACGTTCTTTCTTTCCACCCTCCCCCCCTAAAAAAAAGGGAAAACAAAAACACGTCCGCGTCATGTTAACCGATGTCACACTGCGGCCGTCCGTCTTTGTGGCGATACGGAAGCATGAATGAGGCATGAATGAAGTTCACGCCGCAGACTTTCCCGCCATATCGGTCGATGAGGATGCGCGAAATCTCTCTCCTCGAAAACCTCGACCGAAATCGAGACGAGAGAGAACAGAATTGCACGCGATCCCGTCACGAGTACAGTAAATTGAAAAAGCGAGGATCATCGTGGCAAATGAGCTGCGATCGGCTTTTAATTTCATCGCGACGCTGATTATTATGGTATGTAACAAGTAAGCTTTAAGTAAAGTTATTTTTTAACAATTTGCTGAAGATGGCTCGAAACGTCCGTTACAGCTTTTTATACTTTTTTTGAACAAAACTAGTTGTCACATATTAGTTACTTAAAAATCGTTGTTGACTAGTTTTTTTAATCGTCCTTTTTTTTAACATTGCAAGTCCTATTAAAAATTTTATTTAAAATTATTTTTTGTTACATGATTTTGATCACGAGTTTATCTTCCGTAAGAACCTAAAAGGTAGCAGAAAAAAGAAAAAGACAAAATTACGCTGATTTATATAAATATAATAATATATTTACAGATTATTTATTAAATTTAAAACTTTGTAATTATAATTTTTAAAGATATTTTGTCTCTATAATATTAGTTAAAAATGATTCAAATTTAAATACTGCATGTTTTTAAGAATCAAATTTTAAGAAAGGTAATAAATAGCACAATAAATTGCAAACTTGTTCATTTATGTAAACTTATTTATAAAATGCAAACTTATTTATGTAAACTGATCCAAATACAATTAAACATTTCATATCTTTACCATATAATTATATCGAAGAAAGTTTGTTGCACAAGAAAGTTTGCTGTACATTATAACATGTTTTACAACAACTGCAATAATTTTCAACGATTACTACCGGAGTGCACAGTGCTTTCTTTAAAAGAATAAGTTACTATTCCATATGTCCAGCAATAGTGATATATTATAAGTATCAATGCTTAAGAATAGCTTTTAACTTACATCATCATTAACACATAATATATCACTATTGTTCTTTTTTCTCTAATGTCCACTTTCTGCACCTCTAGATAATGTTACCCATGAGATATCTCCCAGAGAATTTGATAATTTTTAGCAAAATTCTAGTACATTTTTGAAAGTTAGTTATAGTATCAGTTAAAAAAATAGTAATCCGTTAGATCGTAATCAGAAGTTTCAGTGAAGAAAACGAATTTTTTGTTAATTGACGACTATCTTTATCTGGAAGATAATTTTCGGTAGGTGTGAAGAAATCGAGTGTATATAAGTACGATTTATGGTTTCTCTCACGCAACAAAGTATTGGGTTATTACGTAAATTCTTTCGACTTTTTTTTCAATGAAACAGACATTATTTGTAATGTCTGTTTCAGTGAAATATGTATTTGTAATATAGGCTTCGCAAATAAAAATTTAAAAAACCAAATAAAATGCACCAACCTAATATTTACAGATATTTACTAGCCTGTCTGTCGATCTATTACTTAGAATAGTAAGTAAGAATCTATTTTCGCTTTTCTTTCGAACGCTCAGCGAGTCTAGCTATTCGCTGGAGAGACGAAATGCTCCAGAGACGTTTGACAGGCCTTCTTGGGTCGGAGTGTACGCGACCTGTCTCTTTCAACCGAGGACGAGGACGTCCTTTGTTGCGCATAAGTGCCCAGTACTCTTGCGGCCTGATGCGTGATGCGTGATCTTCTCGCGGTATAACGGCGAACTTCATCCAGCGGCGGCGTTTCGGCGCCGTTACGAATCCACGCCACTTTCGCAACTCACGGGAAGTTTCGCAATTCTACCATTGCCGCCCGGACGGCCCAGTACGATTCGAGCTACGCCCATCGTGCCAATTCCGGACGCCCTCGTTTCCCAGACACCCGCGTGTGTGACCGGAAATCTTAAGATGAGCCTCTCCTCTCTACTCTCAGGAGAGATCATTCGCGATTGTTTATTTCGCGCGTCGCGGTCGATTTTACACGTCTGCGGTTTCGTTCTTGAAAACGTGAAGTGAAACGTTAATACTTGAATTGGGTTATTCGGTCAAAATTCGCTATCGACTTTTCTTACTTTCATCAGCAGCGAGAAAAGTGTTCTGATTACGTCAATAACATATATGAGTTCATTTTTGTGAGACTAGACGGGATTTCTACTTATTATAATTAAATTTGATACGTTATAGCAAAAACGTTTGGTAGACTTGACTATAAGGATTTGGTTAACATTTTTTGGTTGGATCTATAAAATTTTCAGTTATAGCAGTATACGTGATATCGCCGGCAGACAGACATGGCAGAGTTTTGTTTCTCTCAATTAAAAAATCATGTAGGATAAAAGAATTATGGACTTTTTACTGATAATTTAATCAAATGATTCCTTTCTCTTAAATATAGGTTTGAATTTGAAACGAGAGAGTATTTTGATAGTACAGCTTTTAGTTTTAATATAAAAATTAATTCGGAAACCTAGCAGTGATAATTCCTGAAATTTACATGTATCAGAACGTATTAGTCCTAGAATGCTATTATGGATGAATTTTCACCCAGGTGCTAATACAAGTTTAATACAGTTTTTATTAATATTTGGAAAATTGGAAATAATATTTAATAAATTTTTTTATATTGAAATAGTGTTATTCTAACATTTTGCAACCCATAAAGTAGAAAAAAAATCTAAGAAAAAAGATTTTAAAAATCTAAAAAGGTCCTAAATTATACATGTGAATAAATTTTCATCCAAAGTACTATTAATATCAGAAAAATTTAAATAACACTTTAGGACTAATATAATCATAATCAGCATCTGAAAATTATCATAAACATTAAAATTTGTGTCTCTATCAATGCAGTTAAGTGCACGTTTGCTTTCGCTACCATATACAGATTCTAGAACTTGGTATTAATATCATTATCAAGAAATTCTGGTTTAACAGGAAAGCATTAATTATCTGATGACTTCTACAAAAATTTCAAATAAAACGCTCGGAAGAAAAGTTAACCTGACTAAAAGTTTCAACTCGATTAAATTTGTTCATTTCGAGTATATATGTATTTGACTTAAATACATAAAATACTTGAACTGAAGAAATTCAATCAAGTTGAAAAATTTACTTAAATTAACAACTTTTTTTCTCAGTGTACAATTAAACTTTTTTTTTAATGGAGCTGCAGATTATTACATTTGCTTTTAAAAATGTTATATTACTATATAATATTTAATACATAATAATGTACTTAATGGAATACATAATGAATTCAAAAGATAATGATCAACATTTTGGTTCTCTTAGGATACTAATAAGTGACATAGATAAGATACGTTCTTCTGTATATCGATAATACGAAATATGTTAGATATACATATATAGTCGTTAGCAGAGAAATCGCGTTATACACGTTATCTCTTGGGTACAAGACAAGTTAATCAGCTTATTAGCGGAGATTTATTAATTTCCATCAAAAACGTAACTGCTACATTCGGGCCAAGCTCACGAAAAGAAGTGTAACGGGCGGAGCGAGCAGCGATTCCGATGATAATTGCCGCTCGTTAACGCAACGGTATCCCGTAATAAAACTTCGTGGCCCGGCGCGCGATCGAGATTTGTCTCGAGTTGTAGTCCTTAATCTCTCGCCAGCAAACCGCCGCGCCGCGCTAAATCGCTCTGGGACGAAACTCCCGTTGCAGGTGCAAAGCAAGAACGGAATAACAAGCTTGGCGGGCGGTAGCGGGGGAAAAACGTCAAGCAGTAATAAGGGGGAATAATTAACAAGTGCGGCATAATTATTGATCGCGCGCGGGGCGCGCGTGTGTTCGTAACGTCCAGTTTCAATTTCTCAATTAATTTAATCTGATGGATTATATCACGCGTAATTGCAATTCGACGAATTCTCGTCCATTTGAGGGCAACGCTTTGTTTTCGGGTATGCTAATACGAGCGACGCGACGTAACAAATCCGTAAGCAAGTCTAAACGGATCATAAACTAACAGCTAGCGAACCAGGAAAGCTTGCCGCGACTTGTCCTTAACGTTTTTGAGTAATTTGTTTTTCTTGTTTTAATCGATTTTTCGACAATAATAAAAAATAGTAATACAAACAATAATAATAAAAGATAATTAGAAACTTCAAATTAATTAAAATAAAAGCAGGTTATCAAAATATTTTGCAACTTTGAAATATTTTTTGAAAAAATTTTTTACCTATAATTATATGTCAAATATGTCTATATATAAATATATAAATATGTCTATATATAAATATATAAAATGTCTATATACAATATATATAAATATACAAAAAAAACAAAAGGCACACGCGCGCGCGCGCGCGCGCGCACACACACACACACACACACACACACACACACACACACACACACATACAATTTTTTATGTTTTATATTATGTATATCATAATATATTACAAATTTATTCTATATATATGGTATATAGTCATATACGTATAATACTAAAAAAATTTGTATATAATTATGTATTCATATATTTACATATTTAATAATAATTCCATATAATTATATACGAAAAATTTTTCCCTGCTCTTTGGAATAATATAAAATTATTTTGATCAAGGCAGAAGAAATATCTTTTTTACTCGTTAAACATTCTTTCATACTACGTGATATACGCTAAATTGGTTTATGATACATATTTATACAATTTTATAATTTAAATATCACTAAAAATGCGATAACGATTAAAGCACCGAGGTATATGCAATCTTCAAATTGCCGAGTGGTATAATTGAAGCGCTAAAATCACGAATAAATTTATCATTACATTTTATAGCGTAATTCCCGTTAATTCCCGAACCAGAGAAATATAACCATCGGTAATGACCAGTTACCCGTTCAGCCGTACAGACGAGACGTCGCAATCGAGAACTTCAATTCTTATCTTTGTCATGCGAAGCATTTTCAAAGTACGCGCCGTTCAAATTACATTCCTTCCTTATCTCACGACGTTACATATTTACCATAAACGCGAAGAGACGGCATTTTCATAGCAGGTGTATGTTAAATTTGTCGCGCATACGACAGTAGGAGATTTGAGGACGGAGGGGCGAAGAGGGAGGGGAACGGACGGGATACGGCTGCAATTAACCAGATACGAGTAATTGCGAGGACGCGAGAAACGGGGTGACGTTGAAGATGGAGGGGAGTGGAGGAGATGGGCAGGAGGCAAAATACCGACGTGTCGGGAACGTATGAGTAACAACACGTTGCGCAGTCCGGTGTGTTGTCTCGTTGATTCCCGTTAGCTTCCAGAGAGATCCGCCCGAGTCAGCCCGAACTCGTCGCACCGCTTGTCGCGTGTCTACCCGTTTACACGCGCAAGCTTGCGAGCGGTTGCAGATTTCACGTGTTCCTCTGACAAGCTCCTCCCGACAAAGCTGCTACATGCGACGTGAAAAACACGGGTGCTCGATCAACAGGTTTTACCCTTCCCTTTTCCACTCATGATAATTTTTTCGTCTCATAATATCTCTTTTTCTTTCTCTATGAATTTCATAAGGGAGAGTTGAATGCGTCCCAGTCACCTAAATCATACTTTATCAATATTTTACGTTTTTACTTGACGTTTAATGACCAAAATGTGATATAAATGAGAAATAGAGTAATAGACAAAAATATAACAGATTATACTCCGTTTACGTGCTAATACTTAAAAAAATCATGTACAATTGATATTAATTTTTAATTAATATATGTAGCTTTTATATCAATTTATGTAGATAAATTGTAATGTAACCATGCAATTATGTTCTAACAAGGAAAACAATTAACTGCTAGATTTCGTTTTTGGTCTGCTATTTTAAATTTGTTTCTTTTCTAATCTCAGATTCAATTTCTGCGACTTCAAAAACTCTAAAATATCGAGTTTCGTCAAATTTTAAAAAATTTATCAATATTTGTTTGCCATAATGGATCCATCATCTTAAACTAAAAAATTTTTAAATTTGGATTTCGGATTTGAAATTAGCGATTCCAAAAATCTTCCACGTATTAACTTTCATTGAAATTGAGCTGATAGAAGAATTGATTAAAAATGCGGGATATAATTTGTTGTTCTATAAAATTTATCAATCATAAGTCATTCATCGTATTGATAAATCAGAAGAACGTCACAACGTTTCAAAATGCTGATAAAAGATTAGAATCATTATAAACACAAGATCGTAATAGCACACGTTTACGAAATAACAACTCCGGCGCACCGTATGTCTCGAATTCGCACGTAACGTTTCACGGGGGAGATAATCGTCCAATCGTAGGATTCGTTGCGCAAAATACCTTCCCCTCTCATTTGAATTTGTAATCTTTTATTCGCGTACGAATAGCGAAGACTGACCACCTGCGCTCATCATTACTCGCCACCAAGATTAAGTAAATGGTTTCGTTACGCTTAAGGAATCGTGCGACGCGCACTATTGTCGGAAATACGTTTTTTAAAATTAAAATCAGTATCTCTGTTTCATAATGCACTTGTATCTTTTAATATATTCATTTCTTATTGGATGGAAAGAAAGTAGCAAACGTGAATTTTACCGTAAGCCACATCTAATTATAAATATTTTCTCCCGTTTTGTTTTGTATTTCTGCTCGAATGAACAACACTATGTAGCACCAAATTGTTTCAAAAAGCTTTCAAAAAGGTTTCAATCTTTCATATTTCGTGTACAACACTTCTGAAAGAATTCTACAGTATTTCATACAAGATGTTGCAACAGAAATGTTTCTAAAATCTTGTGACATAAAATATTGCAATAGAAATGTTTTTAAAATCTATCACGTGTAATAAATTTTTAAATTAAATTTTTAAAAATTGGGTAAATTTTTTTGGGTATATTAACATAACTTTTTGATACAATTTTAAAAAGATTTCAAAGTTTTTTAGTAACCTTTCTGAAAAATTTTAAGTGCAAGAATTGCAGACATTTTACTATCTTAAAAACATATTTAAAATCTTGAAGATATATTTTAAAGTCTTTCTGAAATGTTTTATTTCTTCGGTTGAAATATTTCTGTGACGTCTCTGAAAAAATTGATGCTGTATGGGAAGCTATTAATATTTACATTTATTATATGCGTATGCACATATATAAATTCTCGATTAATTTTTTCCATTCTGCAGAAATGCAATTGATAATTTAGACGAAATCTTTAGAAAAGGAAAGTTTGTTTGAAAATAAACTGGACTGTTTCTTTCATCAATATTTACGAATACGCAAAACGCGAGCAAATAAAACAAACTATTTATTTATTTATTATATATTTATTGAGTTTTTGCCAAATGTGTACAGTGCATTTGATTGATCGATCAATTTTAAAATCCAACAGAAAAATGATTTGGACTGTTCCTGAAATCGGTCAGAGACTCGTGCATGAAGGATGCACCTAAGGATGCACCAACCGGAACGAGCACCCGACACACGTTCGCGCGCAGATACAACCGACTTCCCTTCCCCTTGGCAAAAAAGGTAAGCGGATCAGTCATTGGCGTACGCTTAATATTTCATAGACGACAAAGAACGCGGGACACCGATGTCAATCGCAAAGGATCGGGAATAATTTCATTCAAGAAATTTCATTATTTTTTTAAAGCTACCTCTCTAACGCACTTTTGTTTTAAAATTGTTTGTCTACAACGTTTCATCTGTATTTCCTAAGTATTTCTAATGTACACTACAAATTTTATTGTAGTTAAATGAGTTTACATTTGAAATTATTATGAAGAATATTACAACGTCGCGAAAGACCGTTTATGAAAAGTATTTAATACATATATTTATTGTACAGCTATAAAAAGGTAAATTGTTTTTTTTTCTCCTTAAGAAAAATAAATCATATAATAATTTATTAATACCTACTTTTTGCAATTAGAAAGACTCACATTGATTTTATTTTGACAAACAATCTTACCTGCATATTGAATTAAGAAGTGATTACGCCAATGTTTAGGAGCACGTGACTCGGGCACACGCCGGCACGCGCCACGTTTCTCACGGAGAGCACGCGCCTCTCGCTTACTTCGCATCTCGCTCCCTCCCTCGATTTCTTACTCCCGCACTTTCTTCCCTGTCTCTATCTCTTTTCTTCTCTTTGTCTCTCATACAATTCTTTCCTTTCTTTCTTTTTTTTCCGCGTTTCTTTCTTTTTCTTTCTTGCCACCAAATTTAAATGCACTCTTATTCGCTCCTACTTTGCATCCTTTATTCTCTCTTTGTTCGCTGCGTTATCTTCTTTTATCATCTTTCCTAATGTTGTAATTTTACGCCCACTTTGGACAATCTAATCGCAGCAAATTTTAGGATAAAATGTTATTTGCAATTTTATACACATGATACATACGCAGCTTGATTTTTTTAATATTTTTGTATTATTTAAAATTATTTGAATGAAAGTATAGATTAATTGTCCAAAGAATACTTCTCTTGTAACCATTCAATCCCTTGTCGCGTTCCCTTTCTTCATCTTTTACCTCGTCTTCAATATCACATGGCTTATACGAAAACATAATTTTTTTCTAATTTTTTAAATTCCTATTTGGCTTTTTTTACTTTCTTTTCTCTTATTTAACGTTCTTTGTCTTTCTTTATTCACATTTTCTCCCTCGTAAATTAAGCATTAGACTCTTGATAGGTATATAATCGTTATTAATGACACGTACAGAAAAATGTCAACTCTACTACTAATAAAATGATAGGTAGCTATTGATAAAAGTGATAGTTTATTTTTTCATTTTTTTAATAATAGGCATCTTTAAAAAGGAATATTTTATTTTGCTAATTATTTTGAAATATTTTTATCACAAATTTGAGAAAAAACTTATTAAAATATTTATAAAAAAAGGAATTTATACTCTTTTGAAGAATATTGTAAAATTTTATCAAAGAAAAATAAAAATAAGTAAATCAATTTTTTGTTTTAACTTGTAATATTCTTGAAGTATTAAATTATTAAGATTCAAAACATATTTTAAATAAATTTAATGCTTACAATGAAATTATGATAGATTTATGTATATATTAACTTATAAAATATTTTTTAAATAAGTAATATTTAATTTATGTAAACGCAAGTAAAGTCTCTATCTTTCTGTGTGTACACAGAAGTTTAGTTTAAGTAAATATTGTTTCAAATAAATAATGAGCGTTTCTTAAGACTGCTATCAAGAAAATATTCTTTAAAGAAAGATAAAGATAACCGTTATTATAGAAGAAAAGAACTAAAATTGAATAATCGCGTTTTTCAGCACCTAGAATATTTTTTTGCGTGTAGTGGCAAAAGGATAATGGAAAAAATGTTTGAAAGAGCAATTCAAAAAGCTCAAGTTAAAAATTTGAAACCCGGAAAGGGAAACAATAAGTCGCGTTATAAATAGATGTCAAAAGTGATACGTGAAAATGCGCTGTAAATTCTAACGAACGCTTGTCGGATTCGATACAGGAGTGTCATTGTCGTATGAAAATCCTCGCTTTACGGTGCGGCATGCATTATTTAATAGGCGGGTTCGCAAGAAACACGTGACACGTTCTTCATACCACTCATGTATGAAGATACCTGTCGCGTGCAGAATTTTCAAGAGACATTTTCAATCCGTCTTTTTTACAGGATTAGTGGATTTGCGTTGCGATACATTATCGCTCGTTCGATTTCTATCTCTTTCGAGACAGACAATTTTGAATTCGTATGTACGATGTTATCTATCAATATACATAAACATATACGATACGAGTATCCAAAAATATATAAATAATTTAAAGTTATTAATAGTTTCAATTTCAAATTCAATATGCCGTAGCAGTAACATTATTACTTGTGCAGATCTGTTTATTAATATTTTAAAAAATAATTCTAAATTTAATTAATTATTTGAAAATTAATGTATGAGTGTGTATATAACCTTGGTTAAAAATTTTATACGCTTATATATACTTTTTTTTATTATTTCGTATTACTTACTGATATTACACATAAATAATACATTATTTATATATAAATAACACATAATTTGAGAGGCTCTTGAAATAAAAGATTATTGTTGAATAGAAAATAATACACAGATAAAAGAATTCCAGATAAATGAGGCACTTAGTACAATACTTTTAGATCAAGACTATATATTAATTATAATTTATCTTATATACGTATGTCATGAAAAATATGTTTAAAAATGAATATGCTTATGAAAAGAAATTTTATTTTGTTAGTTTCATAAATTTTGCTTAGCAAATTGTTATTCGGAATTACAAACATGAAGGACTTAACCCAACAGCTAACTTAGGTAACCGATTTTTGATGAGCCGCTATATAGGGCGGTATATATCGCTTTGACGTCACGACGACGCGTACACGCACTAGTGTGCGTGTGCGAAGCGAAGGAGCAGCTGCACGCCAACGGTCGTATACGCCCGCACACGCTTTGCGCAGAACGGCGATTAAATAAAACGAGAAAGAGCTGCGTACGTGTGAAGGCGGGTTAATGTCTCACCGGTAGCCCGGAAGCTTCAACGATATGCTACAACAAAACACCTTACTTAGACTTATGTATACTTCGACAATAGCGGAGTACCGACACTTGTTTTCGACGCCGAGTGCATTTAGAATTGGCGCTTCACCTTTACTAGATGCATTGCGGTACATATGTACAAAACTCAATACTTTGATTGTTTCAAAGCATTAAAATGTTCCTTGTGAAATCTATTTCTGATTTTTAGAGTGTTATTAAAATAACACTATATTGTAAGTGTAATATTTTCAAATACATGTACACGATTATTTTTTTTATTTAATATTATTCCGCTCCACACACAATTTGATCATTTTTTACACATATTTCCAAATTTAAATAAGAATAAATAAAAATTAAGTAGAATTGGTGCTCTTTCTTCGAATTTTATTTAAATGCTTTTTTCAATTCTGGTTTTGTTAATAATATGCCAGTAAACTTTTTCCAATTTGAACACAAATTTGTTTTGATAGAAATATATCACTTTTAATCAAATTTTCCTTATGAAATTACAATGTTTAGTGAATTTGAACATAAAATAATATCCCAATATCCTGCGTCCGCACAATTAATTGTGCGACCGTATGTAATAACATGTGGTCACATATAACGCAGTTTTGCTCTATAAAAATTCTCATAATTGCTCTTGAACGAACCTACTTCTTTTAGGAATCTTTTGCGCAGCTCACGTAAAAACATGCGAAAAACTCTTTTCTAAATATATGTGATACGTACGTTTTCCGGTAATATAAATTGGGAAACGCGTGTTTGCGGCATATGTCATGCAATCGCGACAACGACCGCTGGATTCAAACGGATCTGAAGTCTGTCCAGTTAAACCACTTACACCACGAGGAGAGTCGGCGCGTCACAGACGGGAACACCTGGTTCACGGACTGTTATAGGTGGAGACCAGCGAGCGCGTGTATGATGACCGTTCATCCCCTGCAGGGTGATTAAATGAAGCATCACGATTCATGTAGGAGACCAACCGTGAAACGTTGTTTTACCCCTATACCGCTCAGAAACTTTAGACAAAGGGTACAAGTCGCTCTGTTAGGTCGAGGAGTCAAGCTTTCAAGTTTAACTTATGATACCATTTTATCAAAAAATACGTCACTATTCGAATGAAAGAGATGTCTGTCAATTTCGATCTGACATCTACAAGCAGGAATTATAACGCATAAGAAAGCGAAGAAGAATACATTCAGGTGTGCGTGTCTCATAGATTTTGGAAAATGTGACATTAAAATATAGAGTTTGATGGTAAAAATAATATATAATATTTAGGCAATGGATCTAAAAATATACAAAATTTTAAAATTTTGAATAATTACACGCGTGACAGACGTCACAACAAATGACTAAAACTTTACAGAATCAATCTAGCCAGAAAGCTTAACTCTCTCATAAAGTCTACTATATATCTCTCCGTGTTAACTTTCTCAAACTCGCAATTTTTATTAAATATTATATATTTAAAAAATAATTAAATGTATTTTAATCTTTACAAATATTTAGTTTTACTCTCACTTTTTAAATAAACAAATAAATTTAAAATTTGTTTGCTTTGTAAAATTATAAAACAAATTAAGAACATGAGAAAAAATATGTATTGGGAAAGAAAAAAGAAAGAAGGGCTTATAACTCCAACTTTTGACTTATTGTCATCTGAATGCTAAATGCATATTACTTTATGACATCAAATTCTATGTTTCAATTTTGAATTTTTCAAAATCTGCGAAATGCGTGCTGGGATTTCTTTTTGTAACCTAAAGCTTTGAAAACGACCTCGAAGCATCCTATATGAATAAATAAACGCAATTTGAATCATCAGCGCGTATAATCGCACGATATTGTTGAGCAACGGATAAAATGATGATAGTATCAAGGTGACGAGTTTTAACACATCAGCATTAACCTTAATAATTATTAGCTTGAATTGTGTGAGACCCACGCGAGGCTATAAAGGAGTAATTATTGCGATCCCGGCATCACTTTTGCCTACTTGGCAGAGCGTTCTTCGTACACGTGTCATCACTTTATGGCCGGTCTCGCTAAAATATGATATTATCTTTACATTTGTCCACTCATGGCCCAAGTGGCTTTATTGCCACTAGAAACGCCAGGCCTCGAGGTACGCAACGTGTATACATATCGGATGATTTGTGCCTAGTCGTAAACCGTGTGTCTACTTTTAACATTTACACCTGTACCTTTGGCATCTATCCTACATCTACCGTCCGTTAACGTTCGTTAAATCAAGCGCGTATCGCGCATTTAAAATTGATTGTAATGTAATGGTATGATAATTCAGCATTATTATCAGCGAAACTAATAGATCTTGATTTAAAATCAAAATTATGGACATACGTAGCTTTACTAATATAATTTTCTTTCAATTCTCTTACATATTTTGTGATATTAAATTGTTATTAAAAAATTATTAACAAGAAGCAGATGAGAAACTTAATACATTGCTTTACTTAAAAATTAAATGATTCAGTCGTTTATAAAATCCCGGATATAAGACAATTTTATCGAAAATGAAAGAGAAATCCAACCAGATGAACACGTACGTACAATCGGACACGCTGTCTCTTCTGTGGGCAATTCACGATTAATTTGTTTCTTTAAGTAGAGCGACCCTGCATTAACACTTCTTCAAATAAATTTACAGAACTTGGGTCTCCTGTCAATTTTTTCAAGTGCCCCGCAATAATCTCAACCGTCTCCTCGCGCAAGATTTCGCTCGTTTTTCGCGGAGTAGCCCAGATTCCAAACCGATGGCCCACAACAACTGAGCCTGTACGTATTGCCAGTGCGCGACGGCAAAAAAGAACGGTTCGTCCAACGTGGATTAATTTAATCCGGCGGTTACACGGGGAGAGTCGGAGGATGGGAGCGAGTAAGGTCTGTCCCCGCGCTCTCTCCCTGTCGATACGTGAAGAAGCATAATTGTAGCGTTTAATAAAGAAATGACACACCAGGAAGAGTAACTGGGCCGACGCGAGCGCGTCTTACACATAAACGCATATGGCCTCGAATTTAAGAGCGCGTGCTACCGTAGATCCAGAAGGGAAAATTGGTCGCGATGTCCATTAATCAGTGAGGAGATCCGTCGCGTCTAACGGATAATTAATGTCCACCTTCGCTTTTTGCGCGATCTCCGCTCTTGGCGTTCCACGTGTCTCCACCTCGTTGTATCGTATTTTAATGACGCGCCGCATACGTGGCGATTCTCGTCGACTTCGTGTGTTTTACGAGATAGATTGATGTTTCAACGTCAGGGAGATCCAAAGTACAGCAAGTGCGGTGTGCTTTCTAAAAACGTTTGCTATCGATATATCGGCAGAGATATGTTTACAGGGTTCTTCTTTTGCGTTGTAATTAATTCTAAATCTTTGCACGAAAAAGGGTTTTGCTGAAGTATCTAAAAATTTAACGGGATATAGCTCTGAAAATACTTTTTTTGGACCTTTACACTAATTATAGAAGAGACCTAAATGGAATGGTAAACTGTTAGAATTTTTTGTAGAATTATTATCATGCTTGAGTGTGCTACATAATTAATTTTGAAAGTCCCAAAGTAACAAAATTATTTTCAGATTTATATCTACACGGAAAGAATTTTCTCTGAATAAATTTACTTTGAAAATATCGTGATGAGACAATATTGTATTTCGAAAAATTGTATGTGATTTTTTCTCACTTATTAACATCTACTACACAATGAAACGTAAATGTATTTAATTATTTTTATTTAAGTATTATAAAGAAATAACACAAAATGTCAGAGTTATAAGTGATTATAATAAAACTAGTAATTGCTATAAATATGTTCATTAGAAAATTAAATTCCAGGTACCGAAATTTTTAGACATTCCAGTAAAACCTTTCTTTCTGTAGATTGTCTCATTTTAAATACATTATTATTTCGTTCCACATCACTGACGCGAACAGAATTATCGAGTTCAAGGAGACAGATGAATTTCATTAAAAGAAGTAATCTTATTTATGCGAAGTAATAAATGAAACCGTAGGGCACGCGCGTGGATTTTGATCGTCTGCGATAAAAGCGGCTAGAGAATCGTCGGGAAAATCCCGGAAGGAATCCTGGAATGCCCATCAGAGGCACGCGACTGGCACACGACGCTCGGCAAGGGGGTGCGCATAAGGTGCCCCCTTTTTTCGGACCGCCCTTCGCGTACGGTGTGTGCTCGGACGCGCTCGGGGAACCGTGGTGGATCCGGAGAGTGGTTACTCGGTGTCATCTGGCAAGCAGAGGAGCCGGCGAACCCCGAAAGCACATGGACGTTTTGCGTCGTCGTGTGCGTTTTTACTTATAGCGCGATATATACCTGTGCGCGTCGACATAACGGTCGGATCGGTCGGATTCGAGCCAATACAGCCGGTGTACAACAGCACTGCCGGCGTGTGCGTGGCGAAGAGAACGTTGCGAGATTCCACGTTCCACACGCTGCGTTTAAATTTCGCTGGATCTTAACTCGCGCAATTAACAAATCCATTCGATGTATTGCTTTGCCAACGAGCACTCTTTTGACAGATCAATTTAAAATTGTTATCGTAAACTTCGTACGGCAAAGATTAAGGTCGAGAGCTTTGAGGGATCTGATGTTTCATTTGTTTATCAGTTTATAGGGAGACAATTTACTACTTTACTGTTACAAATAAATAATTTTGAGATAACTTTTTTAAAATGTATAATAATTTCTAACTTATTTCATTTACTATTACTAATTTATTAGATATTATTAAAGAAAAGTTGTTAATACTGGCATAGATCTTCTAAAACGTCACCCTCTTATTTCTCGAAAATATTGCATTGTATTAATAGACACTGATAAAAACATGATCTGATTAGATAATTAAAGAAATAAAAACACAAAGTTTATGATTTTTTTTTATATAAAATTTACTAAGAACAAATTTTTGAAAAACAAAAATAAAATTTACACGATATTTTTTGTAAATTGCATAGTTTAAACAATAGTGAGTATATTATTGATAACATTAGAACATTTAACATATTTCTAGTTTCCTAAATTTTTTTTGTTTATATCTTTCTTTTTCATATTTCTTCCGTAGTACGATTTAGAACATAAAATCGCTGTGCAGCGTAAACCGGTACATCTCTCCATAGAGAAGGCAATAATGAGATCTTCGACTACAATATTGACCGATGTTTCATGATCTCTTTCACATTTTCTTTAATATTTTAAGGTAAGAAAAATAGTGACAGACACAACACGTACCCAAGGTGTCAAAAACGTACAAAGTGAAAAGGTTTAATTCCAGTTTTATTAAATATATAAACTTTAATATTTAATGCATAAAAATGTTTTGCTATTTATTGTTAGTTTGTCAATTTACTTCATTGTTAACCTCTTTCCTATAGAGCTGTGTTTGAATTTTACTACTACCTATACAAAAAAACACAATTTCACTGCAGCGTCTAAAAACTTGAAAAAGTACAGATCAGAAAATAATATTATTTTAAGTTATCCAAATAATTATGTAGAACGCATGATAATGTTATTGTAAACAGTTTTGACATTTTAGCAACCAATTTAAACATCTAACACAATACTTTAAATGGTTCAACATAATTATTTTCAGATCTGTATTTCAGCAAAATTGTTCTTTTCGTGTACTATGACAAAGCTTAATTTTTCAGATGCTTTTTTTAACATAAGTTACAAAAATATTAATTATTACAAAATAGGAAACTGTATTATAAAATTGCAACACCATCTGATAGAAAACACTTTCTGGTTTGTATTAATGTTTATTAAGTTACTTTTAATTTTTGTTTAAAAAATATTATCCGAAAACAAAGTGGTATGCCAGTATCGAGATGACCTTTATCTCTAAATATTATATAAAGTTATACACAAGCACATACTTATTGATTTAAATTTTTAATTACCCAACCCTGCAAATGAATTATGAGGGTTTGTCATACGGTATGATGCAAGATTTCCCTAAGAGTCGTTGATCAAGAGACGGTAGCCTCGCGTAGCGAAAGAGACTCCACATTACCCGAGCCAGAGAGGAACCTGAGAGCGGCCATGCCGGCCTTTTTCCTAAGTTCCTCAAATGTCTAAAGAGTCGTATGTATACTGAATATTATCTCGCACTTTAAACTAATTATTAACAAGAACTTGACTCTCTACGTGCATTTTTGTTAACTGTGAAGACATGTAAAAAAAGTTATCAAGATGGGTCTCTCTTGTTTTCGATTACTTTATTTAAAGTGGTTAAAAAGTAATTTTATTTTTCTAAATGTTTGATAAGTATTATCAAATCTAATATAACTTACTACATGTTTAGAAAAGTAACATTATTTTACGTTGACCAAATACACTCGACAACAAAATTAAAGTGTTATCTATTCTAACTCCCAAAAATAGGCAAAATTCAAGAGAGTGTAACTTCGTTAAAAATAATCGTAAAAAAATGTTTAAAAAAGCATTTTAAAGCTTGAAATCTCTAGTTTTGCGATTGATCATTTATTAAACGATTTACAGTAGTTTACGAAGTTACGCGGATTCAAATACGTATGCAGCTAGTCTCGAAATTTTTTACAAATTTTGCAAGACTCCATGGCGTGAAATAAAAATTGCTCGCAAATGCGGTTTACAGTATTCGAAAGCGTGAATCTTTATCTTTAATTTGCGTATTTGTTGAGTGCTGTGCGATTTTTTATCACCGAGTTATTTCACATTGAAGCAGCAATAGTCTTGCGCAGTGAGACTGCCGTTAGATAGGCGGCACGCCGCGCAGCGTCTGGCTACCCTCCCCACTCTTCTCGGTCGCTAGGTCATTCGCACTACCCGAGGCGCACGTGGCCGACGAGGTTCATGACCGCGCGACCGAGAAGAGTGGGGAGGTTAGTCAGGCGTAGTAAGACGGCGAGCGGCGTGACGCACCATGCACGGTGGGAGGTCAACAACCCGAGTGAGGCATTTAAAGAAACGACGCAGCGCGGCGTGCACATAATGCGGAGTCTCTCTCGTCGCGCGAGACTATCGTTGCTTTAATGTGAAATAACTCGGTGGTAAAAAATCGTACAGCGCTCAACAAATACGCAAATTAAAGATAAAGATTCGCGCTTTCGAATGCTGTAAACCGCATTTGCGAATAATTTTTATTTCACGCCGTGGAGTTTTGCAAAGTTTGTAAAAAATTTTGAGACTAGCCGCATACGTATTTGAATCCGTGTAACTTCGTAAACAATCTGTAAATTGTTTAATGAATTATCAATCTCGAAACTAGAGATTTCAAGCTTTAAAATGCTTTTTTGAACATTTTTTTAACGATCATTTTTAACAAAGTTGCACTCTCTTAAAGTTTGCCTATTTTTGGGAATCAGAAAAGGTAATGCTTCAATTTTGCTGTTGAATGTATTTGGTCAACGTAAAATAATGTTATTTTTCTAAATATGTAGTAAAGTTATATTAGATTTGGTAATACTTACTAAACATTTAAAAAAGTAAAATTATTTTCGAACCACTTTAAATAAATAATCAAAAACAAAAGAGACCCATCTTGGTAACTTTTTTCACATGTCTTTAGGGTTAACAAAAAGGCACGTGGAGAGAATTAGTTTAAAGTGTGAGATAATATTCTGTACATATACGACGCTTTAGACATTTGAGGAATTTGGCTGACACACGGCCTTGAAGTTTGCTGCTCTTGTATACAGAGCGATGTGTTTACGCAAGGTCACCGCGCTATCATTCGCGTTTGGAAACTCGAGCGAGCAGGTAGCGGAGCAAGCCGCTTCGTGTGTTATCTCGCGAAATATGAACTTAATCATGTACTTGTATTTTTGAATGGTCTATTGCGTTTCAATTATTAACTCCGCTTTATTAATCACGCCGTATTGTGTGGTTCCAGGTTAAACCCGCCAGCATCGTTTTTGAGTTATTAACAAAAGGCCGCGGATTGAAACGTTAAATAGCTTATTCGCGCGCGTATGATAATGTTTTGATTTTTTCGTCGTAACAATTAAGTAATGTAATTAATCAGTGTTTTCGCGAGTGAGTGTCATGCCACGGAAGAACGAGAGGAGGAGGAGGCCTGGCAGAGGCATCGAGCCCCAGCGGAGCAACTTTGGGGTAAATATAATTTTTTATTTATATGAATTTAATAATCTTTTTCCTTTTCTTTCAATGTTATCGAATAAGTAAAAAAACTTATTTAAAAAAATATATAAGATTGTATACACACCCTGAGAAAAGTTATGTTCAAATTGATGAAATTGTTTGTTTAACTTGCTTGCTTTAAGTTGAAGTGAAAATATCTTTGAGGAAAATAAAAAGTTATTTGATTTCAAGAAATAACTTTATCAATCGTTCTTAAAGTAAATAAATTATTTCTCTAAATGATTTGTTTAATTTTAATAAATAATTATTTAATTCAAAGAAGGTACTGCCAGGAATGTAAGACACAATTTAGTTATTCTGGTTTTAAAAATATATTTCTTTTATTTAAGAAAAGATTTGCGTTGCACGATCAAACTATTTTTTTAATTCTGATAAAAGAAACAATCATAAAATTTTTTCGAATCAAAGAAAATTTTTTATTAGTATGTAGCAATGCACAAATTTGTTTGAGTCAAACAAATATTTTTTGACTCAAACAAACTTTTCTCTGAGTGTACAAAAAGTAACTTTTGAAATGTCGATTATTTTGAGCACAGTTTTAATTTTTGAATCTTATGTTTGTGTGTTATAGTATCATCGTAGCTTCGTGGCTGAGTAACTCCGCTCGTTGCGCATCGGATCGGTGAGTCACAAATCAATTTTCTTATTATATTTTAATGCTTTGAAATGTGATCCTGTGCAGGATCAAAGCATAATATTATCGCACGATCCGTATTTTTGTGAGTGAAATTTTAAAAAAATTACACTGCTAGCTCCCCAATACGCATAGTCAAAATACGATCTCCGCGATAATAGCCGCTCACGAAGTTATTAATTTTTAATGAACTAATATTTAAAATAAAATAGAATGTGAAAAGAGATATTGGGTTTGAAGAATAAATGTATTAAATTTTTTTTGTGAGATTGCCACGAATTAACAATGAGATAAGATAAAAACAAACATTCACGCTTTAGAGGGAGGAGAAAGAAATAAAGATATGCTTTTGCAAGTTGGGAAAAAGAAATTGAGAAGACATACCGCCAGGTACAAATGCAGAGGTTTGACTCTGCCATTTAGGAAAGGATATTAACGGTTCGATTATGCTTTCTCTCTACCTCCTTTTCCTTCTCGCTCCGTCCCGCAAATCTGCTGCGCCGTGGGTGGCAGTCATTCCGCAGCTTCCACACGATGTGTACATACGTGTAATATACCATGTATGTATGCCACGGTCGACAGTACGTTTACATTTACATGTACGTTTCAGATTTACCGGATAGTCTTTCAACCACATATTATCTGACCATTTTCAAGACGACTTTATCTTAAGGAGAATTTGATAGGGATTGATTTTTTCACTTTTGACACTAATTATCGTAGTGATCTAACGTTAAAGTGAATTTTTATTAAAGAAAAATACATACTACGATGTAATTGAGAAACATTTTACGATACACCTGTGTTGCAGTTTGATGCAATTTGGGATGTAAATTAATTATATAATAATTTGTTTTTCCGTGAAATTTTAGGACAAAGTTAATAAGAATATGAAATTTTTTTTTCATTAATTTTTAACTAATTTTCTGTGATAGAGTGCTTGTTACTGAGGGATTGTAAAGACCGCTTTAAGTGATGTTTGCCATGTATGACAATGATTGTACAATGTTAAGGACCAGTTTTTCACCAGCGCGACTTTCGCGATATCAAGCGCGACTTGTATTTTAAACAAAAAATTTCGTACACACCTTAATTGGACGCTATCGTTTCTGGACGATCTTACGGTGGTTAATGAGCATCTCGTATTAAAGGAAATACATTACATTTCAAATGCAATACTTCAGCCAGTAAGATCGAGACTTTGTCTCGATGAAGCCTTAGCAACACTGTTGGAATTAAGAATGAAACAATTTATGATTATTACTTGATTGCTAAACTCTGTGCAAAAATATTTATTAATAATTAAGAATTAAAAGATGTTTAGCTCAATCATTGCAATCGTAATTAATATTGTAAAAGACAGGGTAGGGATCAATAGGGATCAATACAATAAAGACGATTGTTATAATTAATTAATCAAAATTAACATTTAATATTATAAAATTAATGTAAAATGATAACATTTCGGGCTTATTTGCTTTTCTTCAGCATCTTTAATTTCATATTTATAAAACAAATAATGTAAACGTTATCTAACTAAATTAACAGATTTAATACATAACATTTTACTAAAAATTAACAGAAATCAAATATACAGAAAGCCTGGGAAGAAAACTGAGTTTGACCATATAATCAAGTTACTTACACAAACACATTACTACTCTATGTTTTTTCGAAATAATTTTTTGTAACTTTTGTCTAATTATGTAGTGTTGTGATTGACAAATTATGTGGGCAGTAGCATCTTAAAATTTTTATCGGAAATCGTGTCAACTTATTGAAAGATGATGTTTGAAAACATCTTGGGAAGACAGACATACAATTGTTTTCATGTTACTTGTTACAGCTAACAGTTTTATTAGAATTGTCTTTGACAGATATACAATGATTTTTCATGTAAAGGAGTTTATTAATTGATAGCTAAAATTACATGAGCTTTAATCGTTATTAGAACTTTTATTAATTAATGGTTTTAATCTTGAACGACTTGTTTCCTTGATGAGACATATAGGAATATATCCATGTTATAATAGTCATCTAAAAGACACAATATAATTGTTTTGATAATAATAATAATATTAACAGATTCTGATATATAAGAATGTCATAATACTGTTCGAGTTACAAGTTTGTTGGACGATGTAGAGTTATCACTCACAGGCAGTATTATACTTGTTTCACGTCTATGACGAGTTACCGGAAGCCATTTATTTCGTTTGACAACAGAAATGAACCTGACAATAAGTGGATGTGAAGCGTATTTGCCATTGATTATTCTGCATTTGAAATGCCTACAGAAAAGGACGATAAACGATACGAAAAAAATAAAGAGCATGTGTAAATGGTCTTTATACTGAATGTTACATAATCCGAAGATAATTAATTTATTATCTCTCCACGAGTGTTTTACATTTTGCAGAGATGATGTGACACGATGAAAGTCATTCCTTGCAGATAACAGTCTTTTCTAATGAAAGACAATGATCTTCAAGGTTAGAAGATCTTGACGATTATTAACGAGCTTTAACTAGCGTTTACGACTTATCAATTATACCATTTTTTATTATAAGCTTTTTAACAGCTTTAAACTGGTATTAAAAATATTAAATAACATTTATTAATAATAAAATAATAGACTTTAAACATGAAACGTATGGAAATACATAATTGCAATTGCAACTTTCTTAGCTTTAAATATAAATGTTTTGCATTTAAACGTTCCAAAAAGCATTGCTTATGCAACTGAAAATAAGGAAATTACATTATATAATTGCTAAGCATTTTTATTTTAATCAAAATAAATACACACACAAACACACACATACATATATATTCACTATCGGAACTGTTTCGCTATATTGATTCTTATTAATTGACACGCAATGAGAAATTTTTGTTTTAAAGAAACTTTGGATGGCTGTTCCACAGTATTTTATAACAATGCACTAAAGAGGACTCGAATTGTGAGTCGAAACGTCTGCGTCTTTTGTTAAAAACTAATTTTGTATACCAGCGTCTAATGTACGCTTTTTACCAACATGTTTAATTGCGAATAAACTTTATGTGCACATCAAACACCTCGTGTCAAATCTCATGGTCAAACTTTGTTTCAAAGTATCTACATTTTTATTTTGTTTTAAAAAAAACACAAGTTGTCTCTCTCAATTAGAATATTATTATATTCTTAGTAAATTTAATAAAACTTTTAAAGCCTCGAAACGCTTTGTAGCCTTAATTATTATTTGAATAATCGATTTATTTCCGATTGGCACGAAGGCACGGTAATAATAACATTTACGTGTATGTAAGATCGCGTCGTTTATCACTTCTCCGTAACACCTGCTATGCAACATTTTTACATATAGCGTAATGATCGGTCGTAATAATATCGCCTGGCATGACGATACGTTCGCTTTATTTGGACGTAAATCAGCGAGAGGAGTGAAAGGACGGCGATCAGGAGAACGCCGGTATTGCGATGCAAATCGCGTTTGCGTCGCCGCTTTTAACTCGACATCTGCGCACAAAATTAAATGGAGACATCTCCATAACGACGTCATCTCGTTTACCATGGTTTTGCGAATCGAGAGAAAGGTACTTGCGCCTAAAATTGCATAAAAATAACATTTTCCGCCATGTCGTATTTCCGTATGTTACATAAATTAAAATAATTCTTTGCACATCAGCGTGCCATAAAGCGCACAATTATCGTAAATAACGCGATTTACTGCTTTTTATTAAATACGCCTGGCCCTAATACTTTGTTTTCTTTCCCCTTTCCACACTCACTGGCGGCATAAATATGGGAAAAGGATTTATTTAATCGAGATTAACGCGCAGAAGTGCTCTTCTCATGATATACTCGTATCTTCAGGCTCCTTATCAATTTTGTTGCGCCTGCCCACATCTTCGTGGCGTCCGGGATACGTAAGCAGCGAAATTATTATATCTGGTCAGCTTTCGCGATTGCGTACATGCATACGCACACGCGTATTCGAGTCTCGGGCGCGCGAGTGTGCACACAGGTTGAAATTATATGGAAATTGGCCGGCGTGCCGCGCCGGCCACAACGGAGTGTTACGACGGTGTTCCCAGCGCCGGTGGCGCAACGGGGCTGACGGGCTCCATCGGAGGAGAGGGAGCATATTCCCGGGGACCACACCGGGTATCATTTGCCATTCCGCACCATTATGCCGGCCGAAAACGCGGAACCGCGCGCTTCACGGACGTCTACTTAAGTGATTTCACCGGCGATTAAAGTCGCGTCCCTTTGGCCGATCACTGGTGCCGGCACCGGTACCGCTCCGCCGCGCCGTGTTTGCCAAAAGCAAATTTGGGTCTCGGATTCACGACCCCTCGGGAGACACAAAACGGATTCTAGAAATTCGATATTATAGTATTTACCATATTTGTATATTGTACAATTAATTGTCTGGAGACCATATTGAGAGTGTGTACAATATATTCTATCAATCACATTTAATATTGTTCAATATATTATTAATCGTCTGGAGATTACATTGAGAGTTCGTAGTTTGTATAATACATTGTGCAATTTGTTTTTATTAAATCTTGACTCTCCGGTCTCTTTTAAATGGCAAGCAAATGTTAAGAAGAGTTTCGCTATAATTGCAGTTACATTTATTATAGAAATATTTATTTCATTTATCATCCATACTTTAATATTTTACTATATTAATATTTGAAATTATTATAATTTATATCGTAGAATTTTTTCATATTTGACAGAATCATGTACATGTAAATTTATTATTGCTAAGATTAATAATATTACTAATTATTATCACTAATATGCTACAACTAGCAATAATAGTTATAAAAGTGGAGCATCTAATCATAAATATTTTACCATGCAACTGTGGACGCAAATATTATGTTTCTCTATAAAACTTGAGACCAAATAAAAAATGAAATAACTTTTAAACCAATCAGAAAATTATGTTCAAATTTTATACTGATAATCAAACATAACAATAAAATAATTTACGAAAATTTATGTATTGCGTACGTGGTGTTGTTGAACAATATTGAGCATCTAGGGGACGCTTATTAATCGTAAGAAAGAAAGTAAGGGAATCACGGTTATTTTTTGTTGATATCTCTTCAGGGCTTGTATGTGTCCGATATTTGAATGTTTACGTCAGTATTAGATTCAATAAGTTTTTAAAGAATAAGGGGAAAGCATAAGGAGGAAGCGAAAGAGAAGAGTAACGCGCCGCGCCGCTACCAGCTGCACGCACGCGCTTCGCGATCGCACCTGACCATTGAGCTTCTTTTCCAAGCACGAGCGGACACTCCATCCATGCCGTTCCGATATAAAGAGTTCGTTAATAAGACACTCACCGACTCGAGTTTGCCTCTAATGAGAGGTTTTCTTTTTCCGTTAGGGCTGCCGACAGATTGTGATCTACTGTACGCGTGCACAAGGTCACCAATGAGCAAGAAAACACGTTTCTACATCGCGACGCGTGTAGGCTTGATCCTAAAAGGCATCACAACTTTATATTCTCAGCAAAGTTACAAGTAGTAAAAAAAAATTGACACGACTTCCGTTATTCAGGCAAATTCGAGCATTAGGACAGATGCATACTTTTAAAATACATGTTTAAATTTAAATCACCAAATTCACCTTTCAAAAAAAAAAAAAAAACGAAAATACAATGATCACACAGTACACGAACTGCGGTTTTAATTTATTTTTTATTTTTTTGTATGTCGCATTTCTCAATTATTAATTTTATGACATTGTGTCGGGTAGCGGTTTAATTAAAAATCAATTAAACTTTTTTGTTTTTTTAAATAACAGTGTTTGAGCGATAATTTAAAACTTGTCGAGAACTTTTGATGAAAGCAAAACTGCAAAAAGGAAACAAGGAATCCCTTGATGTCATAATTCAATATAACTGCAGCTTATAAAGTTTTAAGATTAAAAACGCATCGATCAAATCGCCCGTTTATTAATGACATCGAGCTAACCGCCGCTGTAAATTTTATTTAGCCATAAACCACGCTGTTCCAAGAGCAAAGTAATTTATTCTCTCGTTAGACCGGCTCTTAATTAAAGCCTTATGCGACATATATCGTCGTCCGTTTTCCCTCAGCCGCCGCTATCTCTCTCGCCCGCTTGCTGATAGAGTTAAAACGTGATTTATAAGCTGCTTGCGTCGCGGCGTCGTGCAGCTTTCAGCTTTCTGTCATGTGCTCTATGCGGGTTATTAATTACGTTTGGAAACCGAAATCACACCTAGCAACCGATGTGACCATTGGTATCATTACCATAGCGTATATATATAAGTATCATCACCATTATCCCTTTGTTGCATTCAATTATTCTCTCTCATACATTCATCTTTTTTAAAGCTGATTACTATTTTTATATTAGTAAAAAAATTACAGATTGTTTTACGTTGCATTTGAAAAGAATAAAAAATTAATAACGATTTTCTATTTGAATTGGGAATTAATTATAAAGTATGAAACGTAGCTTTCATATATATTATATGTATACAATTCCATACTATTATACATAGTATTCAAATATTAACATATTTATAAAAATTAATGCAATACACGTCTTATAATAAAACAATTCGCTATTTATTAAAGAAAATGCTGGTACTCAGGTGATCTATTTCATAATTCTTTACAATTCAGAAGATGTTATTTTCAAACAAATCTTTGTTATAAAATTAAAAGATAGTTCTTCTTATAAACATATGATCAATAAGAATAAAATATTTAATGACAAATCTTTTCACATTTATTTCAGTAATATATAAAAGTAATATATCAAGTAATTCAGTAATATATAAAAGTTTGAATTACGAATATTTTTGCGAGCATAATTCGTCAAGAATGAGCTTGTTATAACATGCACGGTGAATAATGTTGTCAAGATAGTTTTAGGTGAGTTAATCTACTCTGTTTTTCTTTTTTTTATTAAATGAGCTTGTTTTCCACTAACGCAATTAAGAAGCTAATAAAAGGGATAGTTCAATGACGGCGGCGAGTGAAATTACAGACCGGTTTTCTCCGAAGAGGGATAATTGAAAGGGCGAGAAGTAACCCGTTGCCTCGGGGTTGAATGAAGAGGGTAAAAGGAAATACGGCTCATGCTTCCGTTTATGGTACCTTAAGGTACTATAGGATATGAATGAGCCTCGCGTAGAAGACCCTTCCCCTTGCTTTTGGCCATTGAATGAAGTCGCAAAACTTTTCGATACCCCTGACATGCGAAGACGTTCCTCTTCAATAAGCGATGAAAAGTGGTTGTCGTCTTTCAGGCCAGAGCGCAAACACCTTCGTTTTTTATTTCGATCGATCATCGCGCTTGAGAAGCAACGAAAAAGAATTACAACGACTCTAAATACGCGTCGCGGTAATAAATCTCCACGGCAAGCCATTTGGTGGTCAAGAACGATAATAAGGGACGGCGCTTTTATTAATGGAGGAATGCGGGAACGAGGGCCATTAACCCCTCCCCCCTTCCCCTTTACCCGGATCGGATCAGCTGTTCTCCGGGGTCCTTCCTGATGGTTGCGCGCAGGGCAAACACGCCCCTTTAAATCTGTGAAGGACCGTAAAAGCTGGGACAGCTACGAGATACGACAATGGGCCGCACGCCCGTTAAATCCATGTCGCAGGTTTGCGACCTCGAAGATAAAACATCGCGATCGTGGCTAACATTATCGCAATTTAAATGCCTCTCGAGCATTAAAACATAACTGCACGTCTCGTTGCACATAGCAACGGGTATTTTAAATCTTTCTTTCCTGAAAGTTTTCAAACAATTTAATCGTATAAAGATTCGAAGTACTCGCATGTTATTTAAAACCAAGAATTCTGAAGAGCCTTGAAGAATTTCAAATGTTTCTCTCAAACTTTTTTTCGTAGAAATATTTAAAGATCTAAATGTTTTAAACTTTAAAAGAAACAACAAATTAAAATAAATATACCATGTAGACACAATAACTGAACAAGTCCCTATTTTTGGAATACTTAGACGGAAACTTATTATTATTGTTAATTTTAAATGTATTTTTTTATAAAATTAAAAATTTATTTGTAATTTAGAAATACTCAAAAATATTTACAAGGAATGGTATTTTCAATATTATAAAAATTAACTTTAAAATGAATTATTTAATTTGTTATAAAACTAGATTAAAATTTTTAAATTTATATCGTGATAATTTCCAAATTTTTTAAGAAACATCATATGTATTTGTAAAAATAATAATTTTTATATTTTATGAACAATACAAGTGTAAACATTTAGATTATCTAAATACTGATTCATTTAAATGCTGTATAAGTTTTAAATAATTCAACAATTTCTCATATATTTATATATTGATAATATTTTATATTTCATACTTTGGTTAATTATGTCATAATTAATTACATAATTAAATCACTCTATATTGTAAAAGTTTTTATAAAAATTTAATAATCTTAGATTGTTAATCTCAGTTACTTTACTTGTGATATGATAATCTTAATTAGTTCTACTATAATAAGCATGATACTTTCGACAAACTATTTATTATCAATAATACCGAGAAAGAAAATTTTTAATCATTTTTAATGTTATTTAACGCGTGCAAAGCATTTTGAAAGCATTAAATACCAATAAAAAATAACGACAATCGAATCAGATCACCGTGAAACCGAAGTAAATCTGGCGAAATAATGATATGCGCGATCATTTTTTATGCGAGATCAGGATGAAGCTGGCCTCGATCTCTCCATGTGATTTTCCCGATCACCGCGCGATACCACGCGAAACAACGCGATACCTATAGTCAAGATCGTACTGGAATGGCGCGCAAGATAACAAAACAGCAGGAACGGAATTTAGGTTGGGCCCGCGGTTAAAAGCATGGTTACGCTCGCGAAGGGCCCTCATGCGTAATTGAACGCGCCGAGGCGTATGATTTTGCCGATTTATCCCCGGGGCGCGAGCAAGCCGAGCTTAATTTAAACTAAATGCCGGCGGTAAACGGCGCCCGTGCGCTGTATAGCACGTTGATAAGCTCCCTTGATTTAAGCCGGCCGCATACGCTCCCTCTGTACTTTTGTGTCGTTAAGAGAAGTAATTAAATTGCCGTGTGGCCACCATCGTCGACCGGATTTTTTCGAATTCCCGAGACGCGAGTGAGAGAGACGTGTGCGCTTCTACGACGATTATTAAAGCGCGCATTCATCCGACGAGTTCGTTTATGCCTCGCGGAATAATTACCCGCAAATATATTATCTAATATTGTTAGATTAGAAGGTAAAATACACATTTCTGAAGCTCGAGTTAATTACACGTTTGTGAAGAATTAGTAAGCGCGTAGGAAATAAATTGCGCAGTTAAAAATTCAGATTTAGCAGAGAGTGGATAATTAAATGACCATTTGCGTTATTACTTATTTATTTTTATAAGAGTTTACAGATCATAGTGAGCAAACATTCTTATGGTATTTTTAAATTATTTTAAAATTAACGCGAAGTTATTAAGTCACGAAATACTTGGCTCTTCCTGGCAATTAAAAAACTTTTTACAAATTATGAATTTATTTAATGAAAAAGTTATTTCTAAAAAATTAAATTAGTATTAATGCAAAATTACTAATTTATATTCTAATAAATGTTGACAAAATTGCATAAAATCGTTTTTATAGTTAGTGAATTATTTATTTAATAGGGAAAAATGACGTTCATCAAATAAATAAATGTCATCCCATATTTTAAGTAAATCCGTTTCTTAATTCGCAACTATATGCACGACTTATTTATTAAAACACGATTTATTTTAAGGAAAATTTATTTTTTTTAGTAAATTTTTTTCAGTGTAAAAAGTTATAAAAAATTTGGCAATGTTTTCAAAAATAATTTAAAAAATTGTTACCAAGATATTAATTCAATATATTAAATATTAAATTGTTAAAAGGTTTAAGGTGTAAATAAAGGTGTATTAAAGCATGCGGTGATACACGGTAAGCATTGAAACATCGCAGGTGATCTGTCAAATTGTACAGTCACGTCTGACATTCTTAATGGCGAAACTGAAAACATGTATAAAGAAAATATAAAATCTTATTTACGGTTATCAGAAATATTTCATTAATTTAACTTCACAGTAATTTAATTTTGCAGTTAAAACCAATGATCTCATGGAATCAAAATATAAATTTCAAAATTGTTATGTTCTCAATAGTATAATTCACTTTTTGCTGAGATTGTATCGATTATACATCTTTAAGAGAGAAGTAATACGTTATTATACTCTGTTAAAATGAAAATGAAAAAAAAAGCCGAACGGGATTTGCGTGCGAAATTAATGGCCTGAATTGTATACAGGAATTATGTTACGTAGCATCGCCGAAATTTTAGGGAGTGCAGCCAATTTTCTGACATCTTGCAACGTATCTGCCTGCGGAAGTGGTATAAGATAATAAAGGGCGTGCACTCATCTTAAAAGGAGCATAAAATCACTAAGCATGTAACGGGGCATTTGGACGCGAGGCCAAATTGCGATCGTATTACGAGCGTGTAAGAAAAACAGCTGCCAACTCGCTCGATTCCTCCTTCTGGAAGCTTAATTGTCACTTGATCGCCTTATAACAACCACGGTCTTGAGAGGCCAATGCGTGTAGTCAGTGTGTTTCATTTAGCATTAGTAAAATATAAAGATACGAGCGGATTTTTCTTATATAATGTCACCTTAGAAAAGCTTGAAACGAGATTAACATGTAAAAAGTAATATATTTACTATGACGATTGTAAAATTGAGAAGAAAGCTTCAAGTTATATATTACATAGTGAGGGTATTTTAGCAGAAATATTAAATGACAAATTTCGATGCAAACTATGTTAAAAAATAAAATATTACAGATATGTATTAGTAACGCTATATTATGTAATTGCAATTTATATGTATTAAGTTGTTAATTATGTTAGCAAAGAAAATATGGGAATCATAAGATTGTAAGATTTACAAAGAATTATTAATTTGTTATTTTTTTATAATTAAAAGTGCCTTCTATAAGATTAGTTGTTAATATCCCACAATTCTCTCTGCTATCTCACAAACAGATCCTCTTTTCTCTTTTTAAATTGTAAATTACGTTTGTTCTATATACGATGAACTTCTATCTATAGAGTAATTGGTAGAACTCTATGGTTAACAAACAGGTATTGATAAGAATTGTGTCGTGTTAAAGTTTACTGTGTTATAAAAAAAAAATATATATTTTATTACCCGTTTTCTTCCTTTATTTAATAATGTATCTTTAAATATGCATCATTATTAAATTTGCTATTGATTATCGCTAGATGATCTGTCGTTTATTTGGTGAAAAGAAAAAAATTTAATTAAGACATAAATATAATCATAGGGAAAGTTCTCCAACTTTATTATCTTTTTCTATATGATGTCTCTTTACGTCTGTAATTTATTGTTTTACATGATATTGAATTTAAACGTAATTAACGAGTTGTCGACGCATCTTACCGTAAAAGGTGACCATGCAGAGGCTTTGCGGATCATCGGTTACGAGAATTTCCAGTCTTAATTGTATTTCATTATTCGACATGGTTACGTGAACCAATAACCATCCATAACGACTCTGACGCGCAAATGTATCATCTTTCGTGTCCGCTTTGTAATATAAAAATCTCCAATTTACCAGTCAAATGTTAATTTTTTTAATTATACTTCTTATTAGCTTATACTTCTCATTAGTTCGCATTAACGACAGTATATATCATACAGCTTAGAATTAATTAAGGCGGCTTCGACAAATCTTACGATGTTCGGGCGAGCGGCGCGAAATTATTAACGCAAAGCCGCAAATGCAAATTTGCAAGAAAGCGTTGCGCCCTAATTCGACGCTACTGAGGAATCCTCGTTTCTGCTTTCTTTATATTGTATCATATAAATTAAACGTCGAATATTGCAACCAGGTCGAATATTTATAAATGTAACTACGTGGCTACAAGATGACACGCGTGTTTGCAAGAAACGTAACAAAAATTGTGTGCAAAAATTTAATTGTACGAGCGTGCGAGCCTCTGCTTTCACGAGACGCAAGACAAGGTGTTGCAAACGTTGAAGGTCAACGTGCAGACCTCTCCATTCAATTAGCGATTATATAAATGCTTTTTTGCGAAAAGCACATAACGAAACGCTCTTTCTTCCGCATTTATCTGGTATTTTGACCTTCATGATTTATTCGTATCAATGTGTTTCTTTATAGGAATTTTATAAAATATTTTTTAACCATTATTTTTACCATAAATAATAGTGAAATAATAATGTACAAATCCTGAAAGAATAGACGTCTCTATAATTTATCTATCTATAATAAGACATATTTGAATATTAATTAATATTTGAAAATACATTTGGTTTTAATCAATAATCGAACAAAAATTTGTTGTTCTTAATTCTATTAAAAGTAACGGCAAAAATTTGTTGTTGCATGACTTTAATTTTCACTTAAAGTGCAAATATGTAAAAACAAATCGATTATGAATTTTGTTAATTTTAAACATTTTATTTGCTCTATTAATTTTTTTATTTATTACAATATTATGTAATCTTTTTGCAATGGACGTAAGAGATAAGGAACTAATTGATCGCACTTTTGCATCTGCAACGTATGTACGTCTGACCGCATTTTCGACGGTGCACCAAGTTACATTTGCGCGCATTCAGAAACACACGCGCGCGCACACACATACATACCCACATCAATGCATGTAACGAATGTATACAGATATCTATAATTTATTATCCAATATATGAGCCACAGTTTCCGCTTGAAAACGTGTCGTTTCGTTATTTCAAAAATAAAATAACTTTTCTTTCACAATTATAAGCTTTCTTTAGATTGAATAAAATTCAATTGCGTCTTTGTCCTCCCAAGTACATAAATTAAAAGCATTCTGTACGGATGTAATTAATTTTGGAATTATAAACAGCATTTTATTTTGACAGGCGAGATATCGTAGTATAACGTTTTATCACGGTTTTAATTCCGGCAATATCACCACCCCCGTCACTGTTAACTGACCTCGTTCTTAATTTGACATTAATCTCCCAACCGGTACTGTTTACGATAATTAATATTCGGGAGCCTGATTGTCGCTCACGGCGCAACGTCTTTTCTCCGACTGATCGCAACACTTCAGCCATTCTCCATGGATAATCCTTTTACGGGTTACGATTTCTCTTGCACAAAATAAATATTCGTAATTATTAACGAGATACAATTTTATGGTGTAAGTATAATTATATTATGGGCGGTAAAGCACAGCATTACGTTAATCATCGTGAATGTCGACGTGTATAATTTTCCCCAGAACTTCTTTTCAGCAAAAACATATCATATACGTCCGCGATACGTTGAACAAGTAATCAAGTAAGCGAGTCGTAAGTAATCAAAAGTTATTGCCGAGTTAATAATTGCGTAAGCAACTTTTGTCGTGCGCTCACGTAGTAGCTCGGTAATGCAAATAATAATGATAATTATATGCTTATTTCGTGAGCTGTACCGCGAATTGTCACATGTTAATAAAAAAAAGGCATTTGAGATGTGTTGTCCCGGTGAAACATAATTATAACTTACGATTGTTCGCATGTAAGTAATAAATGACACATTTTCTACATTTTTTGAACGCAAATTATTTAGTTATATAATTTCTTTTTTTCTTTTTCTTCTTATCACTTTTTGTACATTTCATTATTTTAATTCGTAATTTGAAAGCATTTTCAATAGCAATAACGCTTTAGGCGATTTATTACTTAAATCGTACTTTTAGCAGCTAATCGGCTTATAATTAAATTATTTATTATGTGAAAGGTTAAATATGAAAGTAATAAATACCAGAAACATCAAACTACCATTTTTAACGTTTATTTGCGTACAAATATCAATATATCAAATGGGAAATATAATAAAAGTAACGTGGTTTGCATTCGGCACTCTTTTCTATGATACGAGTGAATAGCTGATCTTTACAACGGATCTGTTTTTATACAGTGTTATTTTTTCATCGTTTGAGCATTGGATAAGAACGAAAGACGACAGTGACAAAAGAGGATTATACAAACCCCGAAACCTAGTAATCCCGCCTGAGAAAGGAAAAAGAAGGAAAAGAATATAAATTGGTCAGTTTAATCCTGCAACGCGTTCTCTGGAGAACGGCTGTTCGCCCAACTTCTCCTTCTCTTCCTGCTTACACACGTGCGCAGAAGCGCATTGTGGGGCCCCGATGTGCCAGATGATAACACGAGAGTAAGACAAGTATCGTTGAGGATATCGCATAACGCCGAAAAGTTAATAGCCCGATTAAAACCTCGAAAATTTGCATAGCGCGGCCTTCGAGTTCTGCGATTAGCCATAAGTAATAGTAAGACAGATTAATAATATAAGAAATAGTAATTAATCGAGAAAAGTCGCCAATACTGAAATAGATCTTTAAAAACGGCGCTCCCTTATTTCTTGAAAACTTTATTAAAACTGATTAAAAGTAACATCTATGCTTAAATAAATAACGAAGAAAAAATTCATAATTTATTTCCATCAGATATTTTTATATAAAATCTGCTAAAAAATGAAATCTTAAAAAATGAGAGAATAAAGCAAACTTTTCTTGTGCAAATTACATAGTTTAAACACTAGTACATATTATTGATAATATTAGATCATTTTACATGTTTGTAATATCCTAAAATCATTTTATTATTTTTTCTCTCTTTCTTGGTTTTCTCATATGTTTTATCGTAATCAGTTTTAAATATAAAATCGGAATGCAGCATAATCGGTGGTACCTATTGATAGTACAAATTGTAAGATGTATCGTAAAAATCATATCATAGGATAAAATAAAAGGCACAGTATTAGGAAGTCTATTTATTAAATTATTATTTTTTAATTGGAACAGCATAAGGTACTTGTGTAAAGTATAATAAGGAACAGAGCCATACGCCGAACGGCCAATCGCGGTATCCTCATTTAAATTCGAATGTCGACGAGGTGAGTTATCTCGCTTTTTAATGCTTAGACGGGACCGAAAACAAAACGGGGCCAATTGTGTTGAAGGCTTTCTACACCTGGAAGTGACTGCTGGTTAGGATCACCCCGAAGGGTCCATCCGAGAGTTCGCCACCTTCGAGATGTACCAGGTTGAGTTACGAGATAGCGCGGGAGAAGGGGGCACCTGTGCGGCAGGTGATCGTTCTACCACGTAGAATACGGCGAAACCCCACCACTTGCGCGTTCACGATGCACGCGCGTGCAATCAGGTCAAATGTCTGTAGATGAGATTCATATCGTCTACATTTATCGAGGCTCGTCTAAACTGTTGACGGGTAGCACCAAAACATAATGCTGCCGCCACGAAAGAGAATCATTTAACATTTGCGTATTCGGTTTCGTCAAAGTTGTTGTGAGATTTATTGATATCCACGTTTTCCTAAAAGTAACAGTAATAATAAAATATAAATAAAAATAAAAAATGTTCCTCTTCCGCGCATACATATTACATTTATTCTTTTTGTTTAATTTTTGCATGTTTTAACAAAAGTCAAATATTATAGATTAATTTGATTTTTCCTTATTAACGAAATAAGAAAATATTTTCTATAGAACTACATAACTGAATTATAGTGTGATTATAAGTATGATTATAAGTGATTATAAGTAAGAATACCTTGTTAATGCTATTCTTTCTTTCTTTCTTTAATTAAAGATATATATAAACGATGTTTATGAATATAAAGAGCATCATTCAATTTTAGTTTTATTAAATTATTGTAAAAATATTGCCTTAGGAGATTTTACAATGCTGTATGGTAATTTTTATTACGCAGTTTATAAAATGTCTTGTACATTTCAAAAATTTCTACCGTTACTTATAAAATTTTCTGTTTCAAAGTTGTCTCAGACTTATCAAACAGTAAAATTTGTAGAGAATTTTACGGTAAATGTAACAAAAAATTCTCTCCGCTCAATAAAAAGTGATAATAAAAAAAAAACACTTTTAATTAATGGTTTTAGCATGATAATCAGTTAGCAGGTTATAGAGCACATACAGAGGCAATTAATAGATTATACGGACTCACCCCAGTATTCATAAAAAACACCATCGACCTTACCGCAAATCGACCGCCTTCTTTTCGCTGGTCCAGCGTATCGCACAAAAAGCAGTCGTTTCAGTTATGAACGCACTTACGACCACTTAAACCCCTCAAATTTCATAAATGGCTCATAAAACTGACTATTCGTGCGATAGCCGTATCTCCTACGGTAACAAAATTAATGTATCATATTCGTCGAGTCTTTATTTAAGGATTTTACAGGCAATTATTACCCCGAAAAATACCAGACACAAACGAGTATACCAAATTACCAAAATTAATCAAGGTAATTATGACATGACTTTGGGTCATTTTCCCCTGTGACCGTAATCGACAGTGTAAAAAGATTTTGCGATCACAAAAGATTCGCAATGCGCTACGATTCAACGGAAGCAACCGTGACGATAAAGTGCCTCATGTATTCTGACCAAATATCAATTACGACACGCCGAGAAGGCAATAAACGGCGCGTCCGTACTAATTAGAAGGCGCGGCAACAGGCCGCTTATGTTTCGATCCATTCGAATCCGCGCGTAATTTAGCGGCACGGCATGGCGGTGCAATTAAAAAAAAAGGGCGATCGGCCCATCGGAAAAGGACGAACCTGCGCAGATACACAAAAGGGCTTTCTCCAACCGCGTTCGTTAAGGGCGCCGTGATTGGCTTCGTGACGGGACAGGTGCGTATCGTGAAACGAAGGGAGACTCCGCCGTTTCTGTCGATATTACCGCCGTTTGTTACGCAAAGTCACCCGTGTCTTTTATACATTTGCGCAGTTTCTGTTGCGCTCCAAGTTGCTCTCAAAATAAAACGTTTCGCAATAAAATTGTTAATAAAAATAAAACAGGATACAATACTGTTTTTCACAAAACTGAGAAAAAAACAATCGATACTCCTATATCAATATATCCAGAAAAATTATTTCAGTTTTAAACAAAAATTTGTTAATCGTTCTTGCTTCCTGAGAGATTAACGTTAATATTTAAGAAAAGTCACAAAATCGGGTATACCATTTTGCTTTCAGTTAATGTTTCTTAAACAAAAGTTAAAAATAAAAATTTAAATACAACTAGAAAGTGTCCAATGACGTAGTAAAAATTAAATTAATAAATAGTATTTGTTGTAACATACAAACTTATTTTTTCACCGCAAAATTAAATTAAATCGCCATTAAAATTAAACGTTTTTAAGTAATAAATTTTTAGAAACTATTTCCTGCTTTATAATAAATTTTTACTTTTACATTTAAAAGTTTAAAAATTTTTTTTAATGCAAATAATAATCCTTTTTACGAAAGTTTTGTTTAGTGTGAAAAACAACATTGTACACTTATACATTTCCAACTAAAGAAGAATATGATAGTACTGAAACACCTGAGTTACATTATTCCTGCCATGCATTGCTTTTTCAGGAAGACATCTGTGTCATTTGCATATATCATTCCAATCTAGTTCACGTGTTAGTAATGCATTTGCATGTCAGTAGGAAATTCTTGACAAATAGTGTCATCGCGGCTAATCGTCGGATAAACGAGCGGAGGACAAGTGAAGCGTTTAATCGCAATTTGTACACGCGTGCAGAAGAATTGTCGCCCATAAAGTACAAAATAAAAAAGGACGCTAGCTCGTGTGTGGCGTTAACCAGCGTGTGACAAGTTAACGCATAATTTCACGATGCGTTTTACGTTGTATTCTCATACCAACTAACTGAATCGTTGCAATCGTCGCAATTACGAACAGCCGTATTGCAATGTACGAACACATAAATAAGACTTTTAAACGTCGCATGATCACGACTGTGTGACAAATAATACTTTTTTTTTCGTTATTAGCAAAAGTTTCGGAAATCCCGATCTTTGGCTTAATTCAAATTACTTGTGCACACCAGTATTGTTGCGATAATAAATATTACATCCGAATATTAATAACGCACAAATACATGCTCTTTGCGTAATTGAATATTAAGAATCGAACAGATAAAGTCGACAATTGATGAGATCGGTTTATCATCGCGACGAGAACGGCGCGCGACGTCCGAGATTGGTAAATCGGCTAATTAAAAGAAGCGTAGAAGAGGCGGAAGCGATGCCGGATATCTGATTGGAAGGGACAGGCCGAAATTAGAAATAACTTAAGAGAAGGGACATGTGAAGGAAAAAGGGAAGGGGGGAGCAGCGTGACCGCGAAACCAGGCATACTTTATGGTCAACCAATGTTCCGAAATGTTACGATGTGGTGAGTCTCGTGTGTTTAATTGCGAATCAAGAAACATCATCTAATCGCGTTCAATCTATGCATAAAATTGCCCACGTGGATGCAATTAGCATCGACGGCACGCGGAATTAGCGCCGTGTTTTGCAGGCGTTATTTACATAACTAATGTGTGATATAATTAAAGATAAAACACGGTGCTACACAAAGAATAAATTAAAGTTGTTTACGTATTACCGTAAACTAAAGCTAAATAGAATTAAAGCATAACTATTATAACATTATATTAATAGTATAAAAACATTTTAATAGCATTATAAAAAATACAAAAGAACGTTTAACTTGTTAAACGATTATTGTAAAAATAATTTTTAAGTTTTGGCAGTATAATATATCAGCTAAAAATTATTGAAATTTAAAACCTGAAAGCTTTTTAAGTTTATTCTTTTGTTTTTCCTAATTAATTATAAAAAAATTTTTGTTGCAAATATTTGAATTTTAGTCCTGAAACCAGCTGCAAAGAAGAAAACTTTAATTTATAATGGTTTATGCGGCGAAAATGACCCAATAACTCCTTTCGCTGAAATTTTAAGTAAATAACTTTTAAATGAGTAAGTGGCTCTAAATAAATCGTAAATAAATAATCTTTCCAAATAAATTTGAACAAATATTTATTAGAGTTTTATTAGTAATATATATGTAAAAAATTCTATTTTATTTGTAATACTGCTTCCTCATCAAATTTACAGATAAGTACTAATAAATTGTATTAATAAAACACGATTTTACATAAAAATCAAGAGCAAACAAAAATAACTTTTAAACCAGAGAATTATGCTTAAATTTTACACTCAAATATAAATATTTAAATGTAATAATGTAATAATAACTTATAAAATTCAAAAATTTTTGATAATATTTTACGACGTTACATACTCATCCTTAAGCTCCGAAGAAATACAATTCTTTTGATAGTATATAAATGAAAGAATAAAGGGAAATATCGGAGAAGTTAAAGTATAACATCTCATTGCTAATACCGTTTAAAATACATGAGTTACTTTTAACTTTCGACCACTGGCACTGTCGAACGTTTACGAATGCAATAGTTATTAGAATCGTCTTCCAGAGATGACTTTCTGCGCACCCGGTGTGCAGACATCATCTGCGGACAAACATGTGGATCGAAAATCTCGTGTGTGTCGAAAGCCGGATGGTACGAGAGCCTTGACTTCGTCTTCCCTCTCTTTATTTTCGTTTTTTTCGCTTTATGCGTTTCGCGGTCGATATCCGGTGCCCGAAGTCTGCCATCCTTCGGTCTTCATTCGCGCAGAAGCGCTTTCGGAACATTAACCGCGCAACTGCTGTTTAAACTCACTCATCAGGCCCGATGCGATCGAATCTCTCGCTCGCTCGCCTCCTACCACCTTTCCCCTGACTCGATTAATCATCCAATTTATGAGCCTTGATAGAAAGCAGTGTCGATTCATCGGCGGCTCGTCGACGATAAACACGTATCCCCGATGATCGGACGTGCATAGAGAGTGATCTGGGTGCCGATCGTTCGCGATAACGAAATGCGCGCCGACACGTATCTTGAATGTATCGCGTACAAACTTGCGTTTTGTATCTTGCAATTTTCGAGATAAGCCCCCCGTGCCGAAAGATTCAAAGTGCTCCGCTGCAATTTTTGTTTCCTCATTTATTTGAACTCGTCACGTTAAGCCGTGTACGAATTTACATGTAAATGTTCTAACAAGGCAGATTTCAAGATTGTACCTTTAAAGAAAGACTGTTGAAAGAAAACATTCTGTACGCTTTGAAATTAAAAGACAATTCGAACAGTTTTTCTATGTCGTTATGTATGGCCGAAAGGAACGAACGTAATTTAGACCTGTAGAGAGAAGAAAGATGACAAAATTGCTAATAAATTGATGCTTATTTCATTAAAGGCTATATAATAATAATAATATTTTTTTACTCTGTTGCAAACATACTTCTTATTATATATCCATTCTCATGAATTTTTAAAATTTTATATAAAAAATTACAACTACTCGTATCTCTTTACGCGAGCAGACGACTTGCAAGCACCCGAGATTGTCGGATTTCAGTAACGACTGAACTAATTAAGTTTTAAGCAGACTCAATCGATAGTTTGGATTTGATTTGCGTAATAATGTTTTTATTTTTTTTCTCCGTGCCTTAAGAGCGGTCTAAATTTTTATTTATGTAAGATACATTATGTAAGATACATTAAAAGTCTAAATTTTTATTTATGTAAGATACATTATCATCGCCCTTCAGTAGCGATTTTCTTTTCATACTTTTGACTCTATCAGAGACTCGTATCACTCGTTTTTTAACTATACAGTTTCGCTGTATTAATTAAAGATAATTCATAACTAGTAAAATTTTTAATCTGTATATGTGTGAATGTTATTATTTCATTATACTTGGAGGTCTAGTAGCATCAGATATTTTTACATTAAAATTTTTTCTCCAATTTATTTATTTTTTTTTTAATTTTATACTGAGTTACCTCTTTGATTCTTTATGATTAAATTTTATATTCTATTAATTAAAATATATAACTTGGATTAAAATAAAAAGATTTTGAAACGGGTATACAAGTAAAACCCAAATATATATATATATATATATATATATATTTGGGTTTTACTTTTTAAAAGTAATTGTACAACAGTCACATATACTTCGAACAAACACTCACTTTCTAACTTAATTTAAAGATTTTGTATATTTTGTGAAAAATTTGTATTGAGTTGAGTTAGATTACATAATTTTGTTATATTATTAAATTGTTATTTGTTATATTATTATCGTTTAAAGGGAATTCAAGATATTATATTATTTTTTTCAAGATATAATGTCTATTAACATTTACAAACGTCAAAAGTACATTTGTTCATTTCGTTGTTAAAAAATATAAATTTACATCTTGAAAAATTTTAATTTATTTAAGTAATAAATTTTTAGTGTTTACAAATAATGATCAAGATTTTAATAAATCTGAAAAAAAGACCAATATTTTTATCTTACAGAAATTAGGAAAAATCGGCAAATCTTGAGATCGTTCCCTCCTCCTTCTCTTATTTTTATACAACAGTACTTTTTTTATGTCCCGATATTCGGGTCTAAGACCTTACGTCTGTATGCGCCTCCACAGGTCGACGATTACACTGTCGCGGATAAATCGATCAGGCACATAAAAGGGGTACGTAACTAATCCGGTGTCGACGACATCATTACCAGCCTGACGCAGTGCGCACCTCGAGTGTGTAATTAATATACACAGGTCGCTCGTAACTCAATCAACAAGAATCTTCTCTCTTTCTTTTTTCCATATACTCCATGTATCCCCTCGTGTCTCACTTTCTCTCTCATTCTCTTCCGCTCTCTCCTTTCCTTTCTTTCTTGCGCGCTGCACTTTCTGCCTTCTATGGCTGCATCGACCGTTGCGGCTACGAGAAGATATCGCCTCTCGATTCCTCTGCCGATGCGATACCGAACACCGCCGCATTGGAGCCGCTCTGGGCCTGGCACGCGCCGAAAGCCGATTCGTCCGTTTCCACGGCCGGTTGCCCGGCAATTTGCCGGCTCGCTACCCTTGCAAAAAAATTACACTCGGGGGCCCCACTTTGTACCTCCGGCTTTACTTTACTTTCTTCGCAACGGCAGTTTTTGCGCGCGTGAACGAATGCATGCTCCCGATATAGACGGACGCACCGGGAAATGCACTGGAAATCGGAATTCTCATCCGATTGTTTTGCATGCAGAAATCATTTGCGTTTCAGTATCGACGTCATTAAAAATTGTAGAGAATATTTGTAAAAATGCATCTATTATATTTTTTAATCCAATGATTTTTATCTACTTGTTCAACATATGTGTGTCTTTGCGAGTCTACAAAAAAATCAGCGCACGATTTATTGAATAGCTATAAGGCTAGTAGAAAATTAAAGTAACGTAAAGTAAAATAAAAATAACTAAGTTTGTTATCATGACTAAAAATAACGACATTATCGTTACTGTTACAGACAGAAAATATAACGATTGTTATGAAAAAATGTAACAAAAACTGTGACGTGTCACTTCCTAATCCTGATGATTAAAATATATTAGTTTTAATTTAATACTAATAATTGATACATGATGTTTTTACTATATCGCAACGACGATTCTGATAATTAATTAAAGGATCGTATAATTGTAATTTAAAACAAAGCACTAATGCATAGCACAAATTCCATACTTTCTCTCAGAGATCAATATAGTTTTCTTTTTTCCTTTTTTTTTTGAAGAAAGACGCCCGACAAGCTTTTCAGACGAATTGATTAATTCTTTTATAAACATTACAAATGCGTTCGCCATGAGACGCATTAAGCAAACGATGCGCAGCGATGCACGACCTCGCCAAAGAGTAATGCACGAATGTATTACGGAAGTAATTCGATACGCACGTACTTTTAAACGAGGGGAAAAGAAGAGCGGGGTCTTTTAAACGCGAGTATCTCGGTCGCCGCCGCGCCCAAATAATTAATCGGCCGCAGTACTGATAAATCAAGGGAGCAAATGCAAGAGACGCGCAATTTTAACTACGCGCGAATTCTACTTTTCGTCCGACAGGCACGAAGAAAGAATTTATTCGAGATATGAACCGCGTACCGTTATATGCGCGCAGATAAATGATTGTCCAGTTCGTAAAGTACGCGCAATGTTCTATAAATCAATGCAACTTAATAAATATGAGCGCCGCATTTATCGATCATTCCCGGTCTGTCGATCGGGCGTAAAAGACACACATACTGCATTTATATATCATTAGCAATGATTCTCTACCTTTGTTAAAATGATCATCTATTCGATTAAAATGCGCATATACGTGACAATTTTGATTTTATGCAATATTTAAATTTTTGATTGTGAATGTTTTTGTGGGTTTGAAGATGATTTTCTTTTATAAAAGTCTCGAGAAAAAATTAATTTATTATTTATTAATTAAAGTAACAATTTTCTGTGTTAAATCTGAATAAAATAACGATTTTATAATAGAGACTTGTATGCACTTAATTACTTTTTAAGAAACTTCATTAAAGTGAGCCGCATATAATTATAATAATTTTTATTAGAGATTTGAGCGTGCAGATTTCACGATTATTTTAACAATACATTAAAATATATATACATACATACATATGTATGTCAATTATAATTTTGTAGATATTTTTACATCTTTCTAACAGAAAAATATGTATAAAATGTTTATACATACACATTTAAAATATTTCAATCCTCAATATTTTCATATTTCTAAATATTGTAAAAATATTTTATAAATATTTTATACTATCTGGGTTAAAAAAAGATAATGTCAAATCATTTTCTCTTTATTAGCTTTAATAAATTTGAGAACTTTTATAATATACATTGTTGTATACAAAAAATTAATTTTAGAAGCGATTTACTACAAAACCAGTCTGAATTAAATTAGGTATTCGGGCAACGTTCAGACCACGTTGACATACCAGTTCTCGTCCGATCACTGAAGTCAAGCAACGTTGGGCACGGTTAGTACTTGGATGGGTGACCGCTTGGGAACACCGTGTGATGTTGTCCTTTTTTTTTACAATTTTTATTATTTTCAGACAGCTTTAAGCGTTTCTCATAAAAATATTTTACATTTTAAATATATGTCTAAATATATTTTTGAGAAATATGTAATAGTAAAAATTTTTTAAAATTATTTTAAATGGTTAATTGTATTTGTAAAATATCACTTAATTATATGCAATAATTAATTTTTTTTTTAAATCTTGAATTTATACTTATTTTAGATCCGGTCAAGGTGATCTGACCTCTTAAAAAACTTACACGTGCAATTTCGGTAATTTAAATTATATTTTTTGCAATATGTATTTGCAAAAAAAGTTTTAAAATAAATTAATTTATTATTAATTATTATTTATTATTTATTATTAGGTAAAGCTTAAGCATTGTAGTAACAGATACCTGAAATATCAAAAAGCTACAATTTCCAACATTTATTTAAGTATATATACTAATACCAAATAAAAAATATAAAAAAAAATTATTAATTAAGTGGTACGCATTTGGCAACTCTTTTTTACTTTTAATCAAAATTTATTATTGTGAAAATAATTTATTTAACAAATCAGACGTAGACAATTACTCATAAAAATTAAAATATAAATAAGAATTTGTATTTATAATATATCTGTTTTTTCAAGCTATAGGTGTAGAAATCGGTGAAAGATGTGTGACATTAAGAAACGCTTCGCCATAAATTTCCTTCGAACGACTTTCCCGTTCAAGATTTACGCAGTCAGTACAAATTATTGACCAATTAATTAAATCTGATGAATATTTCATGAAGGACCGAACTTTCCACGCTTTTTGTGATATTGGTACGACACGAAATCGTGAAATTGCGCATGAAAAGTAGCATGATACGAGGATTGAATATCAAGCTTCATCGTAATGCAATTTAAGGAGTGATTCCCTTTTTGTTACTGGCCAGCGATACAATGTGATACTAAAATGGCGATACAAGAAAGAGTCCCGATTCAATGGGGTGTTCTACATATAATACTGACCTGTTTAGATTTTAAGCATAAAATGCATATTCGACGCAGTCATTTTTCAAAGAAGCTTCTTATTAGAAATATTATTATAATTAATTACTTGATATTACAAATAATTTTTAGTTTAGAATATTATTTAGTAAGCTAGTGAAAGTTAGAAATTATTGTTAATATTTAAGTTAATGTCGCTCAGTAGGAATAACTGGCTGGATTATTTTCATGCGACATGTTTGTGATATAAGGTCATTATAAGAAGGCGTTCGTCATTTCAGAAGCTGAATATTGAATATACGATTGCTAAGCGGAACGGTACATCTATCGAATCTAAGTCGACACGTGTAGCTTTCAGATGGTACACGGGACCTCATCTTATTATGACGGACCATCACGCGCGACTTTACAGCTTATTCAAAACAGTGGTCAAATTGTACTCTCTATTATAATCTTCGCGTTGAATTTTTAAGGAATCCCTAGAGTCGGCCATCTGTCATGCAACCTGATAATCTTTCAAAACATAAAATTCATCACACCGAATATAATTCTATCTCTTCGAGATCTAATTATGTAAAGCACGTGATAAAAATAAATCGTACGATAAATTGATGATTGAATCGAAATATGAAATATACATATATATTTAACGTATTAATAAAACATTTAAGAAACATTGGAAAAAAGTCATTATCATTAAAACTAAATTTACTTCCATTAATTTGTTTAATGCTTTAAAGCTGAAAAAAGTTAAAATAGATTCATTAAAAGTATTTCTTTGAAGAATGTATTAACAAAAAATGCTATTTGAAATAACTTTGTGCAATAAGTACATATAAAAGAAGCAAATATTATTTAACATTTATATAAAATTACATTTATTTAAAATAAGATTATTATTTTACATTTCGATATGTCATGGATAAATAAATTTCCTCTATTTTTTATTATTTAGGAGTATAATATAGAAAATAAAAAGATTAAATAGGTTTAAAAACAACACATATTTTATAGATATATAGATATACATATATAAAACTTTTTTTTTCTATGAGTATGTTAAAATTAATTTACTTATCATAAATTTAAGCAGCTAGGTAATTACTTTATTTTTACTATTTTTTAATTTGTATCATTAAGAAATAGAAAATGGTAAATGAGCTATAGAAAGCAGGGAAAACTTATTTATCGACATGAAATTTTAAATTAATATTTTAAGTAAACATATAAATGTATATGATACTGTTTGTTTTTTCATATGTACTACACAAAATATTTATTTCAAGTAGTATTTTTTATAGATATTACACTACCTTTAAATAAATATTTTTATTAATATTTTTTATTGCAACTGTTTTCCCCAGCGTTTCAAAGATGCTGTTCAATTTTACAGTAAATCTTGCGCTAATTGTAAAACGCTCTTAACGTTACTCTTTTCTGATATGCGCAAAGGTGCTACGACCTGCTAAATTTGATAGGACATGTAGCAGATGAAGTACAGATGTATCTTAAACAAAGCACGAAGAATTACATAGCATAATAATCAATCTAGTCATCGCGGCACCTGCCACGAGACATGACAGATTTTTATTATTACGATTCATCCACCTCTTCGTTCCCGTGTAATGGCATCCATAAAAATATGCATAGTGCCACTTCTTAAGTATAACGTGGCAATTAAAGTTAATCGATTTACGTTGTCCGCGAATTAATAAAATGTTAATAAAATTTTAAATATTAAAATATTTGAATAGTTAGAATAGTTACAAAAACAAGTAATTACTTCGTCTTACAATTGTTGTTACAAAAATCGGTAATTAAATGTATTGTAATCGATGTACATGCAGTATAATTCGAAATACATCGAAATTAAAATTATCAGAAATTTCATGTGTATGTTCAAGATTAGTTTTGTTTGCTCGAGAAGATATCCAGTACGAAGCACTGAACAGGGAGAAGAAAGGAGAGATGCTGCAGAGGTTATTGTAAAATTGATTGACTCATTTTCTTGCAGATAAAAACACGGGCCAAATTACATAACTTGATTTGTGAAGCTCCGAGTGTCAGAATTATTGCGCACAAATTAATCCAACGTCGTCGTTATTACTGATCAAACGATGCCGTCACGCATCAACAACGTAATTTTTTATTCGTGCATTAATTCGTGTCTTTTTTACTATTAGTTGAATTTCAACACATTGTAAGCTGTTCTTACAGCTACGTCAGAACTCGGTGGAGTTGTTTACCAATTTCTTTGCCGCATCAGTACGATGTTCATCGAGAGCAAAAAAAAAAGAAATATAAGATCTCGCTCTGCGAGCGTAGCGGCGATGTAGGTTAATAAAAGAGACGTGGCGAGAAAAAGCGTCAGTAAATTTTCGAAAATCGAGCGTAAGACGTTAATGCGCTCTCACCATGATTAACACGTAATGGTATCAGTGTGCCTTGTGCGAATCCTGCGAGGAATAATAAAAAGCGCGAATCGCGCGAAGTACAGTTTTAAGTGCTCGTTACCGACGTGAGTGTCGGAGGTAGGCCCACCTTTCTTCGTCGTGTGGTAAGTGAAGCCCCGCGAATCGAACCGGCGGCTCGCTAATTACGTGACAGAGTTGAAATTACTAATTATGGTTGAAGCGACTGATTGATCAAGACCCGTTCGGTTCATCGGAAATTTTCGCGAACGAGGAGAGTATCTACCGAAGACGTGAGAAGGTTGCACAATCGTGAACGTATTGACGATTCGATTTAACAGTTTGTCGATTTAACGCTCCTCGCCATCGAAGATCTTGTGCGTGTCAATGTAAAAAATGCTGCTTGTAACGTTTTTCGATTCGCATAATAATACAGTAAATTTTCAAAGTTATTAGCAATATATAATTCTTTGCATGAGTTGTTAGACATTTAAAGGGTTTTTCCTTAATTTTGTATGTTGTTAATTATTATTATTAATGAAGATTTTTTGGGAGAATAAAAATTCTATAATAAATCTTTATACTTCTACCTCAAAAAATTTTCCTAAAAACACTTTATTCTCCCCAAAAATTCCTCGTGATAATAACAAAACTGAAATTTGGGGGGAAATTTCCTAATCTGACAACTCTGTTATACATTTTTTTATGATCAGGAATATTTCTAATAAAATATTATTAATGTCTGCAATACGATATTTATTACAATAAAAGTATTAATAAAATATAATAAAATATTTATTGCAATAAAATTATTACAACAAAATATTAATAAAAATTAATAAAAAAAATACATGTATGAATACTGATATTTCACAACAGTTATTTCATGTGACAGTATCGGAACTGTCTTACGAAGATAATTAATTACACTGTCAGATAACGTCCTTGCACAGCACGTGGAACATTAATTCAGAAATTCAGATCGGATTATCCAAGGCGACGAGGTACTCACGAGGTCTTCCTGACAGGAAGCATAGATTATGGTCTCATCTAATTTGGAACAGGATGCTTGTATTTGCATCCGATTACTTTTTAAGCCCAACAAGCCGGATTCACAATCGTATAAATGCAACAACAGCAGAAAAGCAGTAGTCACAAAAAAACGAAAATCGACGAGTATTAGAAGAATGCTGCAAAAATAATTCTGACAGGAATGTCAATATTTTTATTTTAAATATTTTATATGCTTTATATTTTACAAAAATATTATTGTCAATTATTCTCATAAGAAAATATTATTGTTAATTATTTTTATTTCATTGGTAATTAAAAATTTGCAAAACCTTATTGTCAATTTTTAGCCTTAAATGATATAATATATACTATATGTCTACTTTAACATAGAAAACTGGCTGTTTGTATACAACTGTAGATCTATTGAATTAGTGAAGTTCTTAGTTGTTTCAACAAATCTTTCTTTTTACGATATAAAATTGATATTTTTCCGTGTGTGGTACATTGACTCTACGTCAGCATCACCATTGGAATTTAAATGCTTCTCTTATCTTCGCGAAAGGAGAGAAACGAAAGTTCCTTTGTTCGTGGAATCGTGATCCACGACATGGACATCTCTCTCCCTCGTTTTTCCCCGATCGCCGTCATAATTTTCGCCGAAACGCAAAAACGCGAGCATCTCTCCGCGGCATCCAGGCGCGGGAGCGCGTCACCGATATAAAACGCAAGTTTCGGAAGAGACTAACGCGGGTGGGCGGGGAACGGTGACGCGAGATGAAAGAGGCGCGGCGGTAATTATCCTGCGAGTTATTCTCATCGCGGTGGCATTGTAAGAATCGCTGCCAGAACAGCAGCTGCTCGCGCGCGGTCGCTCGGTTGCATTCCCGGCTCCAGTTCCTGCTCGCGTGTGGCAGCGCGCTCACGCGCGTCCTCGCACGTGAAAGAGACGAGAGCGGAAAGAAGACGGAGAAAGAGAGAGAGAGAGAGAGAGAGAGCGCACAGGTGGATACGAGAAGAAAAGTCTGATGCGTGCGGCAACATCAATCACAGCGTCACCGCTTACGCATGTATCCTCGCATGTGCGTCTCAACAATGTACAGCACATACGTATAGTCACGCGGAACGACCGCGTTTGCGACGCAACATGGACGCGCGCGCGCATGTAATTTGTCGAGCATCGCGTCTCGCGTTTTGAGTTTTTTCTTTACGGGTAGCCCGATATATATTTTCCCTTCGGAGCAAAGCGGCGTCGACGTAATAACTCTTCCCGAACGAAACGACGAGATAATTTATCGTTAAGTCCTCCAGCTCTCTTCTAATTATCACGTCGTGTGCGTAGTTCATTTCGAGGAGACCCGATGGCAAAGGGGAGATATTTTTTAATGGATTCTTGCTCATTACGATTGCAATGTCATTTGCGCACGATTAATCTTTAAGTTAATTATTTTTTTTAAATATCTTTTTACGATAGAATGGAAAAAATCGCGAAGGAAAGTAACGGTTGCTTGATTGCAAAATTCTTAAGAACATAAAGGAAGAAGTTGCTGAAATCGCATTATTTCACCTAAAAATTTAATTGCTGTATTTGTATACACCCAGAGAAAAATGTCTTTAAGTCAAAAAATATTTGTTTGAATTAAAAACATTTATGCATTGTTATACGAAAAAAGAAAAACTTTTTTGATTCAAGGAAATTTTGTGGTTGTCCCTTTTAATATTAGAATTAAAGAAATAGTTGGTTCAGTTGGTTGTACAACACAAATCTTTTTTTAAACGAAAGAAATATATTTTTAAAATCAATAACAACTAAATTATTTCTTACATTCTGTCAGTAATTTTTTTGAATTGAAAAATTATTTGTTTAAAATAAACAAATAACATATTTACTTAAAAGAAGAGGAGAGGGGCTAAGAATGTCTTGCTTCAAATCAAATAAATTTTTATTTTTTTCAAAGTTATTTTTCCTTCAACTTATAAAACCAAGTTAAGAATGTATATTACATCTCAAAATATTATCGAAAATATAAAAATTTCATAGATTATTTTATTATTATGTTTGAGTATTTGTGTAAACTTTAAGAATAATTCTCTTGTTTAAGAGTTAATTAATTTTTTGTTTACTCTTGATTATTATTCAAAATCGCGTTTGCAGTATTTATTTTCAAATTTAATGAAAAATTAACATTACAAATTAAATCAAAATTTTTATTGTATACTAATAAAATTCCTATACTATTGTACTAATAAAAAAAGATATTCTTTATAAATTCTGAGTTATAAACTTTTATGTAAAATAAGATGCGATTTCTTACCCTATTCACTTTCGCTACAAAAAACTGGAAGAAAAAGAAATAAAATCTATGACATCACATGTGATTTATTAACAACATGATTTACTTAATTAATAGTTTATTCAATTACAGAACGTTTTGATTTTACTTAACCATCCACAAATTTAATAATAATTTTATAATTCAAATTTATCTCTACATTGTATAGATAATTATATCGATATAAAATTGAACAAAAATGACAATACAATATGAGGTAAAAACATTTTTTGGAAAGTAGGACTTTAACCATTTATATCTTTAAGGTGCAAAAATCTTAGTTCCTGAGTCAAATTACAATAAGACATTCGTTTCAAGAATGCTATATATTAAGGAACAAAAAAGTGGAATTAATTCGTAAAAGGACATTGAATTTCTCGACGATACATAATTATGGTTTACTCGGCTTATTGGCAAATGAGACCATGATCGCATTTTATAGTAGCAACCGCGCTGTAACAATAATTTTGTCCAGTACTGTACATGTGAGACAAAAATTATACCAAAATATAATTTTTAAATAAGAAAGGATTTTGTATATACTTTCACGTACGGTGAAAATATAGTCAAATCGATATAAAAAATAAGAATTTTATTTACGAACACCTTTACTCTGTCTCATACCCGAGTGCGCACTCTTTTCGAACAGTTTGATTTGCCAATTTTAAATTCTTCTTATTAAAAACTATTGTAGCTTCAACATTTTGGTAGTAAAAGTTGAAATAATCTTAAGAATCTACAACTAACAAGTATCGCAATAAGTCTGGAACACATCTCTACACATTTATACTCTCATAATAATTACCTGTATTTTTACATTCTTACTTAACATTTATTCCTTGGAATTTGAACTGTCTTAAATGCTTATATAGATTTTGTAGCTATTGGAATAAATTTTATACGATGTGAATCAAGAGGACGGCATATCAGATTAATTCCCATTCGTACGTCTTTTAAATAATCGACGGGCTCCAAATAAAAATTGTGAATCAGAGGGGCTATCATCGCCTTCATCATCAGTAAAGCAAATCGTTGACCTATAAATTGGTATATACTGCAATCTGTTTATATACAAAAGAATATCAATAAATATTTTACCAATGCATTTCCGCGGACCAGCACTAAATGGTATATATGAATAAAGATGACGATTTTGAACATTCTCAGGTAAAAATCTATCTGGGTCAAATATTTCTGGATTTGGCCAAAAATTTTTATCTCTGTGGACTTTAAAGATATTAAGAATCATCATTGCTCCGGCAGGTATTAAATGTGACTCTGAAAAATATTTTATGAAAGTGTAACCTACAAATAATAATAAAAGCATCATAAGAAATTGGAAATAATCAACAAAGTAAGAAAGTTAATGCAGTAATCTCAATTCATGGGAACGTATTGTTGAAATTTATTATATTATTCTTGTGTTTAATTTATTAAAATAACTAATTTTGGAAATGTTACTTTTAGCTTATCATTAAAATAATACAAATAACTTTTAAATAAAGAGACATGTGTTTTGTCATATAAATTACACTGTGTACCAAAAAATAACTTTTAGAAAAAATTTTAGTGTTGGCAGTGATTAATAAAATATTTATGATTACTTATAGTAAAATGTGGATAAGCTGCAAAATAGATCATTGAAAATTTACCAACTAGCTTTCAATCATGTTCATTTAAACTTAAGATTTTTAGATTGGGCTGAATACAAATTTGATGATTTAAACAAATATTGCCTAAGATTTTTTCCACATATTTTGAGTTGAATTTACCATTTTCAATTCGTCTATTTTAATATCGGATTTGTATTCAGCGTACTGAAAATCTTTAGTTTAATTTTTTTGTAAACTTTAATTATTTCTCAAAATTGCAATATGATAGAACAATTTGAACCGTGGTTGGTATTCAGCAGTTACATACGTAATTGTGTATCTTCTGAAGTAATTCGTGCCATGAGAAGCACACTTGGATATAAACGCAATGTTTCTTGTATACATCTCTCTAAATATTGCAAATCTTGCAACGATTTCATGGTAAGTTTCCCTTGATTCTGTTGCATAATAGTATCAATTTCTTTTCTGGCACAATCCTGTTAATTAAAAGATTCTTTTATTATTCTGATGTTTCCGCATCAATATACTGCAAAAATATTTAACATGACGCGCGCGCGATTAATGTTTCTCAAATACATAAATTATATATTATAAACACAAGTGTAACGTATTTATGTAATATGTTTAAAACAATGAAAAAGAAAATAACAATTTAAGAAAAACCTTTTATATATACTCAATAAATAAAAAAGAGATACATTTTACTGGAGACGCGCAACATACATACGTAAAAAGCAACATTCATTATTTCTATTACTTTAATAAATAACTTATTGAATTAAGGGATTTAGTTTTTCCATTTAATTACAATACTCATTCAACAAAGAATACCTGAATATCTTTATGTTCGGCCAGTAGTGACAAAGCAAAGCATATACCCATCGCTACAGTGTCATGACTCTGTAATCATTCTGCTTTTTAAATATACATCTAAATAATGCATCAATAAAAAAAAAGTTCACACATGCATACCTTATATATTAAACCATTGACTTCTTCTTTAATATCGGAATCGGTTAAAAGATCCTTTTGAGACGCTATTATTAAAAAATCCAACATTGCAAGCCGCTTTTTTTGTACTAAATCAAGTGATATAAGCACATAAGTACAAATCTTATAACATAATTTTGTTTGTGTAACTTTTGTTAAATAACATTAAATTGAACGTGATTTATAATTAAATATTAACTTTAAATTATATTACAAATATTAAATTAGTTTAATTGACATTAACATTAACATTATGTGATTGCATCATAATATAAATATGATAATATTTACATTTCAATGAAACAATAAGTTTTTACATTAAGCAATTGAATTTATGGTATAGTTTTATATTATAGTACGTACTTTCAATAGTTTTTGCATCAGTTGCCACTGTACCTTCGATGAGATTCCTCAAGTATTGTCCATTGTGTTTATGATAAACTTTTCTTTCCTCAATAATCTACACATATTTATCATAAGTTTTTTCTCATTATTTATCTAAATGCTAAATACATGTTTGCAGATATTTATCAATTCTTATTATGTTTTCATGTGAAAATTGCGAGACCTTTATTTTCTTTAATTTTTTTGTGTCTCTGCATAATTGAATATTGAAAGAAAGTATTTAAAAAGAAAATTTTTACATACTTTTTCTGTAAATCCGTGCAATAACTTTAAGATCTTTGTTTGTTCTCTACCTTTCGGCGTTAACGAAAATATCCAATTGTTATGCGCCCACTGCCTAAAAAACCTAAATCGTGATTACAGAATATTATACATATGAATTTAAAAGTTAGTACCTATTATTTTGTAAAAGATTCACTTAATTACAATCAATTCATACTTAACTAACTTTTAAGTAACTATAAAGGAACATGTAATATTTACAACAAATTTAAATGAAAAATACTGAAAAATATCAGGACTTTCTATTAACATTTAACTAATCTAAGTTGAAAACTCTTATCTAGAAGATGTATTTTTAGAGACATTCTTATATGAGACATTGTTTGGTATTGTAGTATTATTCTAATGTTTAATATATTAAAAGCTTTAAACAGTCTTTTTATTAATGTGAACAACAGACTGAATTCACAGACTGTTTAATTGTTTGAACATTTTATAAATAATGTAATAAAATTAATATAAAATGAATATTTTTATCTTTATGTAATTATATTATATTAATTTACATATATCTTAAGATAACAGATGAATATATTACAGTTACTTATTATAAATTACCTATAAACAATAAATTCGTTTATCCGGTAAACCGCTTTCCGATACTGATGTTGAAATAAACTCATTCCTTGCGGAGAAATCCCTATAACAGCTTCTACAAAATAGTTATGGATAATAATGCAACTGTATATTTCAAAATTTTGTTGTAAAAATTTAATAATTTTAATATATCGTAACATTCATATTTCATATAATTTACACATTGCTTCTCAGTATTTATAATACTCGAAGAAAAGAAAGAAATATGATACCTATTTATATTTTATTTAATCATTTTGTTAATAATCAATATTTTATATAAAAACTTGAATGATTATATTCGTCAAAGTATTGTATATAATACCGCATATTGCGTTCAGTGTATGTTCACTAATAAACGGGTCTAAGTCTTTTGTAATAGTGTCTCCTGCATTCTTCAAAGAGTTTGTCATACTCTCGCCCTCTTCGATTAAAATCTCAGTAAACTGTTGTAATGCGTTGAAATGAAATATAGGAGTTAATAGTCTTCGCCGTGATTGCCATTTGGAGCCTAAAACAATAACAAGATAACATGAAATACAATAACACTAGCACACACAAACATAACGTTTACGAGATAACTTATGAACCTCTACTATCTGAATTTCGGTATTGGAACTGTCTTATCTTTTGGCATGTTCGAATAATAAACAATGTTTTGCTTGCAGCGATATACTTGCGTCTATATTTATATCTTGTTTTCATAATTCATAATTTATAATTAAAAAAATGTTATGCATTTATTATTATTTAAAGTTTTACCCTTTAAAATAAAATTTATATTTGAATTTAATTGGGTTGTCAAAAGATTAAAATCGATAATTATAAAACAGCAGGGACATATATTTACAGATTTTAGAAGTAATATGTTACTCGTAATGTTATGACTATTACTCCTTTAATAACGAATAGTAATTGTAAGGACATTATACTTTCTTATTATTTTAATGATAATGAAAATATAGTTACATTTTTTTGGTAATGGTAACAAATATAATTGTTAGTTTTATCATACTTTTTACTCATGCATTTTACAAAAGTATAGTGATAAAACTAACAGTTGTAAATTTATATTAATGTAAAATATTACGTGTACTGGTAAAAAGACTCGTGCCGATGAAAGGATGTAATGCATCATAAAATATACCCTTTTCGATATGTTTTGAATTTTTTAGCATTACCTAGAAAATTATAGAAAATAGTAAGTTGAACTTTTTAACTTAATTTTAATAAAGATAATTAATCCATTTAAAATATTTTACATAAATCATATATTTTATTTATCTTTTAAATTTTTTATGAGAACTGTTTTATAATGTACATAAATAAAAAATTCCTAAATTTCCAGTTTGGCACTAATGTATATAATTTAATTTTGTTATATTTTATTACCTCCAAATCATTAGGATGACGAATAAAAATCAAAAAAACAAGAAAGTTCCATAGTTTTAAAATGGGATAATACAGGTCAGCAAGATTAATTAGAATTTTCCAAAGTTCCTCTGAAAAATATGCAAGTATCTTGAATACACAAATACATTCTACTACATTCTACAGTAAAATTAAAGTATTCTATTTTATATAATTACTTATTTTGATTCCTAAAGTAAGCAAATTTTTAAAAAATGTAATGTTTAAAAAATGATTTCTAATGAAACTTTTTAAAAGCATTTTTCATCTTCAAATCTCTATTTTTTAAATCGATATTTTAGTAAATAACTTACTGATTTTTACAAAACTACACATATACAAATGAAGAAGCGTCAAATCTTAAAATTTTTTACTTTATTATATTTTTTACTTTATTTATTAAGTTCCATGGCATATATTAAAAATTTTACAGATGTAATTTGCAGCTTTTGCAAGCGTAAATCTTTACATTTAATTTGCGTATTTGTTGAACGTTCTCGAATCAAACAGTACAGATTACAAATTGTAAGATGTTTAAAAAAATTTTTGATATAATCATTTTTGATAAAGTTACATTCTCTTGAAATTTTCTTACTTGTGATAGTAAAATAAATAATGCTTTAATTTTATTGTCGAATGTGTATTATAAATAAAAAATTTCTAATCGTAGGTATGTAGTTTTACATACAATTTAATATATGTATTTTATACCGTTTTATACTTTCGTATGGAGACATTATGGCTTGGTTTTCACGAATTTAAGGATACCCAACAACATAATTGGTATATTGTATAACGCACTCGTTAAATAATGATTACATTGTTGAGTGGGAAACTACAACTAACACTTGTATTACATGTAACTTGGGTATTGTTGCTATAACTCTTATTATGAGTTTTTATTTTAAAAATATTTTTATTTACAAATATGAATGCAACGTTCTTTGTATTTTCTCTCAAAATTATTTTAAAATTAATTTTTTCCAGTGATTATCCAGTGATATCATTTTAGTATAAATGAGAATTAGTTGAAAATATATATAAAACAGAAATAAAAATTTATACCTATAAAAATGTATTTTATACAAGGTAGGGTTACACGTACTCCAAAATAATTTTCCGAAATGTTCTGTTCCCAAAATGTCTAAGATCATACTCAAGCACTAATGGAACACACTATGCATATATATATATATATATAAGCCATTGTCCCGATCTTCGTATTTCAAAGAAAAGAAATGAGGTGATCTCGTGTCGAAACGTATAGACAATAAATGAAACACACAATAATATCGATATTTATATATTTTAGAAAAATCTATTTAGAAATGTAATAAAAATTTTACTAACCTAGTGAATCTTGCCCCAGTATTAGATTATTAACTATTACATAAGACACATATCCTGGTATTTTATTCATTAATCTTTGATTTGATATATATTGAGCATAATAATGACACGTCAAAAATAGAATAAGTATAAATAATAATATAGTAATAAACATCGTAATAACTGCTTTAATCACAATTCAATTTTTTTAATCACAATTTGATTTTCGTCAGTCTCCTGTGTCTTCAATTCTTCAATTAAACGTAGAAAATATTTCGTATTTATTTATGACAAATCTTATTGCTATCTTTATAAGATAAATTCACATAAATACGTTTGATGAGTAAAATATAACATCACTCATAACACGGTGATTAAGGAGATAAACAAATATAACAAGTATATTTTCCTATTTCTAAAAAATTTATATTATTGCGTAAATATGATATAAAACATACAAAAAAAGTTTAATTGTCCTTTTTCTTAATTAACAGAATTTGTTTATCTCATGAAGCAGTCATTATTTAAAATGTTTCCGGAATATTTATAATTACGTGTTACACGATTGCATTTTATTAGTTTATAATCAGTTTAAATAAACTTGTATTTTTAACAAATATTTTTGTTACTGTACTTTACTTAGATTTATTTGATATATTTTCTCACTAAGCGTTTACTTAACAATGCACTTAACAATAACTATCTACTCGCATTTTTAGTTCTTCTTTTAGATTGTTCGCGCCGTGAAATCCGTACTCTAGACGTGTTTCTGTTGAACTGAGCTAAATCTTTATAACAAAACACTTCAATAGATGAATCGTGGGAAACGTATGTATATAGCTTACGTCAATTAGAGAAGGACATTTTACGCATCGCATTTACGAGTATAATGCGCAAAACCTGAAGGTCACATAGAGAGAGAGAGAGAGAGAGAGAGAGAAAGGGAGGTCGTAGAGGACGACAATTAATATGGCAGTAAAAAAAATGATTGTGTAAATAAGAGAGGGAAAAAAAGACAGTCATTATATATTCTGTTTGTTTTTTTTCCACTTGATTTTTACTACCTGTCATTAGATACGCTTCATCTGTTCTTACTTCGTCTTTCAATTTAAAGTACCATTACATATGTTTAAAAATAGTCAGCCGTTCCAAGTCAATATGATCATTATTGATAAGTTTTGCGTCTAGTACGTGTAATTATATTTCTTTTGTACTCGAATATTCTCATTATTTATCTTGTTTGTACACATCGGTTGAGAAAAATCAAGCTAGATCGAAACATGTGCCGAGATTAATATTTGTTAACATTTTTTAAATTAAACTTACAATCCATTAAAATTATAATATTGCTCGTTATTTTTGCCTATATTTCTATATCATTTTGTTATTGATATAAATGAGCTTGTCTGTTTCTTATTTAAAAAAAAATTTTCTAAAATTGTGTTATTAGTAGGAAAGCACAAAAACATTTGTAACGTTGTATTGTGTTGTGTTAAATACTAATTTTAAACTTAAATCTGTATGAAACAATAAACTTAATATAAACAATTGAATTAGAAATAGGCTAATGAGAGTCAGCGTGAGTAAAAAGTACGCAATCACACGTATTAATATACAATCATTTATTCATTTCTATTTCTATTCTTAATAGATGTACTTTGATATACTACCTGTTTGCGAGATAAATAACGTATGAGTCCTTAAATTTTGTATCAGCTAACTCGATGAAAATTGCGTAACGTTTGGAAATAACTTAAAGAAAGTTTAAGCTTAAATTAATAAATGTAACTTGTAATTAAAATTGTTAACAATTTTTTAAATTTATTATAAATGTAACCATATGAATTAAATATAATATATATTATATTAGTTAATATAATAATATAATATTATATGTTGTAAGAATATCAAATATTTAATATTTATATGTTTATAACATTACTAGTTAATATAATTTTATATTGTAATATAATATATCTTAATGTTTTCAAAAGATATAAAATTTTTTTTTTCTTATGTTACATGTTGGATCGATCTATTTTTAATATATAACTAGTATGTGTTATTAAAACTCTCTACACAAGAGCATCCGTAACGCGTTACATTATGTTAAGTACTGATCTTAAACATAAATTTGCATATAACAATAACTTATATTAACGCACAAAAAAATCATAATGTAATGTTAAATGTTACATTAAGTTTATTGTTACGTACAGATTTAAATTAAAAAAACTTAAATCAAAATTATTGCACTTTGTACACCATATTATATTATATGCTTATGTTAATTTATTCACATTGCGCATTATCTTCAGGAACTAATGTGAACTTAAGCAATATTGTTTAGGCTAATTTATTCTAAAAGGTGTCAATCTGTCATGTTTAGAGAATTTTAAAATAATAATCTAGAAAGCCTAGGCAGCTATCAAGTTTTTCTCTTGTATAAATTTTATATTTTTATAAATTCGATCTTTGGTCTTAAGAATCGATTTACCCGATTAATCAAAGTTGCAGGATCGATCTAAAAAAGAATCGGAAATTGAATACAAAAGAATCGATTCTTCAAAAGCTCGAATCGAGATTGCCCATCCCTAGTGTTCACTTGTCGCTTATAATCTCTTCGTTATATTCACCTTTTTGAGTCAAATAAAAAAATTAATGGTCCGTAGTTTTCGGTCGGATCCGAAAAACGACCGCCCGGAACACGGCAAACGCCGCAAGTCGCGCTTGCGGTGTGGCGCGATGCAATCTCAACGAAATCTTCCTCCGTTCATTCATCACTGTCGCCGATGGTTACCATCCGCGACCGTGCATGAATTTCACAGGTATGGACAGCTTCTCCCGGAGCGACAAAACACGTCCGCCGGACCAACCGACCGGCTGACCGAGGCGATATACGTTAATCGTGAATGACGACTAAATGCAAACGCAGCCGCAGGCCGAAACGTGCGTCTTCATCTTGACGAGCTACTTGAGAAAACGTGCGATGACACGTGTTAAAGTATCGCTCGCACGAATCTTGATACCGTTGCACGGGAATGCTGAAATAGAGATGTGGTTAAACAAACGCGCATCCTCTATCGTCGTTTATCTCTTTACAATATTTTTAACTACTCATTTTTTTAACATTAATATAAGTAAATACTATAGGCCGGTTCTGAATAAGAGTTCATAAAAATTTATCTATAAAATTGAGAAATTTTATATGTTTAAGAATTTGTTTACATTCTTTTCTAGTTTACAACTTGCAAGATTGGAACCCTCTGGAGGAAAAAATTCTATAAAATTCTGCGCCAAAATGCTAGAATTGAAACACTTTTATTAATTTTAGTAATTAAATACATATATCTAAGAGAAAATAAGTATTTTTACGGAAAAGTAAAACTAATAATTTCTACAAATTTCTATTTATAGTCGAACTTTGTAATTATTCATAAAAATGTTTTTTGCCGTAGTAAGCTACTTAGAAATGTGTTGAACGTTATAGTTCGTTATAATTTAACGTAGCTTTATCATGAAATTTATAGAAATTGCACAACAATTGCAATTAACAAAATTACAAAAGTTTTTTTATTTTTACAAAAGTGTTATTCTAGCACTTTTATATAAATTTTTATAGCATTTCCTAAATTTGTATACAGTTTTGTAAAATTTGGTCTATCAAGGAATAAAATTAAGTAACATTATTTTTAAGTAAACAAAATCTTATTAAATATTACTTTAATGTATGAAAATTTTAATAATAAAACCTGTACTAAAAGCTTGAATTAGCATTTGGAAAATTCACTCAAAGTAGAAGGTTAATTATAATTAATCTGTAAAGTGTGAATTATACACTCAAATACATATTATAAATACACATATATAGACGTTTTAAAAAATTGATAATATAACACAGTTGATATGTTTTAGCACATTTTATCATGTATTATCATATATTTTAGCTAATTTGATAAGTACATAATAATTCTTAAATCTTTTTTATTTGTTTTATACATTACAATTAATCTACAACTCACTATTGATCTTACACGAATGCTGCTATTGCAATAGGAATTCCATAAAACACGCGTCGACCGATTTATTACAGACGTAATTCCGTTCTGCCGATGGCATAAGAGTATCACAGTCGTTGAATGCTGCCAAGTCCTCGCTAGGGGCGATCGAGATTCGCGGCACGCTCGGTCAACATACGCGACCCGATACATTTCTCACGAGATACACGCGCCGCGGCATCTCCGGTGCACGCGATCCATCCCCGTTAGCGACCAGTAATCGGCTGCTTTATAAATTTAACAGAAAGTGAAAATCACCCACAGCAACAGCGTCGCGACAGCAACGGCAGCAGACCGACAAACATAACCGTAGGTAAAGAACAGTCTTTAGGAACGATTACCGGGTTAATTCCCTCCATTATAGCCAGAAGACTAACCCACATTCTCAGGGTTCACGCTTTTAGAAAGGCGTGACGCATAATGAATTAAATTGTTTAAAAAAATGTTTAAGAGCTTTTTATTGTTGTCAACTTTTGAGTGAACATTCTAATTTATTTCATAAAATGACTTGTTTTCGCTGCCACCTTTGCCTTAGAATTATTCTTCACATTTTTAACAGTTGCAGAAATAAACAGAAATAAACAAGCTAAGATGTATATTAGCTTCCCGTAAATTTTCCTCTCTGATTTATTTCTTAATATTTTTTTACAAAGTAACAGAGCCTACTATGTCGGTTTTGTCGAACATCATTTTGTCAGGCGTTCATTTTTGCTTATTTTACGAAAATCTTAGAAACTATTGCAAAATTACAAATAATATTATAAAGATCATTATATCATTTAATAGAAGACACTTTCTAATTTATATTTATGTTTCTAAAGTTTCACTTATAATTTTTATTGGCGACTGATATTAACGATCTTTCTTTACTATATATATAATAATTTTCAAAAGAGATACATGTTTACCATTATATCTACCTTTTCTTATGTTCTGATCCACAGGACGAGTTCAGGTCGACAAAGCGGCTACTGCGGCTAGGCCTGTTTGTCAAGCAATTAAACATGACTGGTTGGATTCACAAGTACGAACTTATTTTCAATTGCTTGGCAAGTAAATCTAATCACTTTGTCGACTTGCACTCGTTCGCTGTAATAGGCCGGGACCAAGGAGGGAGGGGGAAAAAACACGATTTTTAATTGCACCCTGCGCTCCCATTCAAAGATACTTCGAGCGAGCGGTGCGTTGAAAGGCGAAAAGTCCTTGATTGCCTATCGGTCGACGTTAGCTTCCAAAAGACGTGCGTATAGCTTTGTTTATCGCATGTTCAACCGTCAATCAATTAACATAATGTGACGTACACTATATATTAGACTATCTCGAACTTGTATCTTACTTTTACACGCTTTATTATGCATCCTCTTTAACTGGTTTTAACGTCGTCTCATTACCGTTCTGGGTAACGTAACGAAAAACACGTTATTAGTTCTCTCAAGGCACATCCCGCGTGACGGGCGAGAAATTTGTAGCTGCTTTCCTTATATTTTAATCATCCGCAAGTGCGCAAAATTACTATACTTTACGTTATACGTACACGCACTTTGCATCATAAAGCACGTAAAGCAGTGCGAATGAACACACAATCCAGCAGCAGCTCCCGTTAATGAGATTCTCACCTTATTATAATATATTTAAATATATAGAATAAGGGGAACAGAAAGAGAGAAGGAGAAAATGTATTACGCAGATTAAAGCGCCATCAACATCAGACACCCGAGAGCACCTCTTTGCCGATTACCGCGCACTTATTGTGGAAATGTGACCGGCTGATATAAAGACATTGCCGTTAATAGGGCATTAAGTATATCGGGCCGCGAACATATGCTATAAAGGAAACGTTACAGCGGCCCGGTTTGCCGGGTTTGCGGAACCGGCTGACGAGATCACACGTTCTTTCCCGCGGCGGTCAATATGCGGCAAAAATTTCACTGCAACGGTGCGCGAAAAGATCGAGATGGGCCACCGCCGCCGCCGCCGCCGTCGTCGTCGATTATCGAAGCTAACGAACCGACCGGCTTTAACGAACTCGCATGCATGGTCCGGAATCGATAAAAATTTGCGTACATATATGTGATCTCTCGCGCGGATTATGTTCCCATCGTTCCCGCGTAGCCGGAATAGTTGGCCCGAGGCGACGAGCCGAATTTATGGGCGGTGACGATGCGCGAGCATGCTTACTAATTGACACGTAAAAGTCGAACGATATCGTAATAAAACTGAGCGACGAAATCGGGAAAACAACCGGACAAACAGATCGCATCTGAAAGCGCAAGACTCGTAAAAATTTCGTGCGTTTCCAAATCCAGCTAATTCCAATCGTTCAAAGAAGTTTGAGCGCGAACGAACGAGAGAGGTAATTAGCTACAAGTATTTGTACGTGAATGCATAAGAAACGTAGTGTTAACGAATTTACTATCAAATAAAGTACAATTTTATTGAAAATGCTGAAAACTATTATTGAGAATTGGTACACTCTGATATAAGATTGGTCGGGCGAGAAATATAAATGAAATAATCAAAATACCGATCGATTCGAAATCGAATTATCGATGATTCGAAATGCTCGAACTATTCGAATTCGAATCATTCAGATTCGAAAATAAATTTAATTGAATTCATTGTAATTTGATTCGAATTTGAACTATTTGTTCTAATAATTTCTAACGTAAAGGATCGAATCATTTACAAATAGTACTCGAAATTTAAGAATAAAATGGTTAAAATATTAAAAATAAAGCTTCTATTAAGGTACATCAATTTTAAGGAAAAATCTATTTCAAAATCTCAAGAAATTCATGAACGCTGGAAACTCATTTGGGCCGTATGTTACGCACGGCTACCCAGTTATCACATAACTTCATAACATGCAAGTATTCTTACGCTTTTATGTAATCGATCAACCGGCAGCCGGGTGCAAAGTTAGCACGCGCGACACAGGCGTTGCTTCGCGTCGCATTGTATCGCAACAGGCGCCTTAAACACACGTTAATGAATTCCATTCACACCCCCGAAGAGCAGCAACGATGCAACGGTGCACGCGTCGCCCTCTTCACACACCGGCACGATTCCGATTTCTCCTCTCTCGCGTGGTGTCGCGAAAAACGTCCGACGCTTTCTCGGCGCGCGGTGCGTGTACATGCAGCTGTCGCAGCAGTGCGAGAGGTAGGTAGGCACTCGTTACACACCCGATTCGCAGAGCGACGAAAGGGGGATTTTACTCGCGTGCTGCTGCTGCTGCTGCAGGCAGTGGGAAACGCAGGCCCTGCGGGGCCTCGCTCGAGGCCGGATATCGATCCTCGAGCGTTTCGCGCGATCCGTTCGACATAAATTACGCCTTAACAAATTATTCTACTTTATTCGGTCCGAAAAAAAATGCTTGCATGAATTTTTTATAGAAAGTAGAAATATTGAAGTAATTAAAATAAAACTTTTGCAAAAATTTTTAATATTAATAATTTATTAATTCTTATAATGGTTTTTTTATGTCATTACAAACTATTCAATGAACGACATATAGATAGTGTTATACGTTGAAAAAAAATTTATATTTAAGTAAATATATTTATTTTAACATTGTTTTATTAATTTAAATAAATATTAACTAGTATAAAGTATTTTCTTTTTAAACTTGGGAAATACTTTTTTAATCAAAGAAATAATGTCAAAACTTTTTGTGACAGTATCGTCATGCTTGAATGTCTTATAATAATTTTGCTCAATGCAAAATGACTTTCTTATCTATATCTAACCAAAATTTGAAATACTACAGTAAAATTGTTGTTTGCATGTACACTTGCGTGCGCGCGATTTTTCTTAAGAGTCTTTTCGAGACGCACATCATTCCACAATTTAATGAAACGTTCGACGAGTCGGTTGGCCGATCTCGCCGCTCCTTCTCGCCGAATCGTTCACGTCAATTAAGGCGTCGATAATTTTATTAATGCTTAATTTACGAGCGCGGCCCCGGCACGTAAAGATTATACGAGCGATCGCAGTATCAATAAACGTGTAAATTTAATGGTCGAATGGAGCGTTTTCGACGCATCGATCCGACGATTTCTCGCTCTCGCATCACACCGCACAGATGAGTTTCTCGACATTAATATGCCTTCCACGGTACTACGCAGAGGCGGGTTTACTTCCGGCGACGATCACTTTACGACTCTTACGCGAATTGCGCGAATGTTCGAAAGCACGTCCATACGTGATATGTGTCGCACGTAAATTCTCGGGGAAATGATAAATTTGATTATAGTTTGTTTGCGCTCGCATTTATGGACTTCCTGTCGCCTTTCACTTTGTTTTGACAGATAGAACAGCTTTGCGCGGAAAAGCATCTATACGGGTTTACGGTATATTTGCGATTACTGCTATGTAAATGTTGCATGTGTGTACACATTCCCTTTTTAAATTTATGTATACAAGCTTGTGATACTTTTAAATACTGCAAGTATGTATAAAGTGTAAATTCTACAATTCCATCATTTGCAGACCCTAGTAAAAAATTAAAATTAAAATTATGCATTAATTCTATAATTAGCATCTTTAATTTATTCGAAAAATTCATAACTTTTATTACTTTTGCTTTTGTTCCAATACATTCTTGTGCAATTTATACGCTGCAATATTTCCTGTATTTGTTTTGTACAAAATTACGCATTAATTCAGTAATTAGTATCTTCTTTTAATTTATTCGTAAAGTTCGTAACTTTTGTTCGTATTGTTTTTACTTTTACTTTTATTCCAATATATTCTTGTGTAATTTATATTATACGCTACAATATTTCCTTCGCTTGCTTTTGTACAAAATTATTCGTCAATTCTATAATTTATATTTTCTTTTAATTTATTCATAAAGCTTTCTAATATCTAATATTTCTTGTGCAATTTATAAAATAAATGCAGCAAATTATGCGGTCATTTCGAAGATATGGATTGTACAATTTGTCGTATTTCACGAAATTAGGTCAACATAGCCATTTGCATTTTACTCTCTGCCACAATTATTTTAATCGTTTTCATTCATTTCTCGTATTTCCCCAAGTGCAAATTAACACTCCGCCATCAAAAGAGAGAAAGAGAAACTCGCGTTTTTTTCTCCCTCCGCCACCCCTGTTGACGTTATTATCATTACTTATCGCCGATTCTCGATCTTTTTTAGCGATGGCGCGGCAATCAAGCGCGATGCACCGTTTCCGAGACTCGATATCATCGGCACTTTACAACGCACTTCACCATTCTTACATGTTTCTCGTATTACGAGTTTCACGCGGCACGCGCGAGTCCCGGCACGTAAACGGCATTAGCCTAATTGCGGAGTGGCGTCGATGCGCTCAAAGGCGATAAATCGTTGCGCCGCGCGAATATAAAGGCGGCTATACCTGGATAACGCGATTATCACAATTATCGGCTGCACATCGGTATTATTACGAGCGACACGCCGATGGCGCGCGACGTTTCGAAAAAAAACGGTTTTCTTCCCTCGTCTTTTCTTTCGTTATTTTTTTCTTATCTCTCTCTTTCCCTCTTTGTGGTAATCTGCCAAAAGAGAAAATGAGCCCGCAGCTACAAGGACGACGTGCAAACCGTGTTTATAGCGCTTTTGAGACGCGATCGGTGACCGCCCGACGTACAAAATAATATTGCAAACTCGAGATCGGCAATGGGGAAGGCACGGCGAGAATTGCACGGGGCGCGCAAAGGCAGTCGAGGAGAAAATCTGCTCGGAGCTATGGAATCGCGTGCGGAGAGCGAGTGGCGTTCGCCGAATCGCCGGTCGCCGCATGTGCTACGCACGTCCGTGGTCGCGGCGTATGCAAGTCTCCGGCCACCGCAGCATCTGCGAGCGAGCGCGAGCTGCGAGGTGGGACACACATGGCCAGAAAAATATTGTTTGACGAGCCCAATGAAATTGCGCAACGTGTCCGCGATAGCATCGACTTGAGATACGGCGCTGGAGCGGCGTATCTCAAGAAGGCGGCTACGCGGTTGCGAAACAGTATTAAATTCGCATAACAAGTAGTATGCATATGTGTTATAGGATATAAGTACTGAAATAAAATCTTTTTCTGCCGCACGGTCAGAAGTTTCGAAAAGCATACCATATATGGAAATTAGCACGATGTTAGATCACTGCATCAGTGGATAAACAAAATAAGAAATTGAACTAGTCAATGAATTATAAATAAAAACAACTTGAAGAGTATGCAGCACATCTCAAAGTATTACCAAAAGTGTTTTAATTTTATAAATTGTTTTGTTGTTGCGTTTGAGTATCTATGTAAAATTTGAGCACAATTATTTTAATTTCTTGTTTGCTCTTGATTTTTATGTGAAATTGCGTTTTACAGTACTTATTTGCAATTTTGATAAGAAAGTAACATTATGAATTAAATCAAATTTTTTGTACATATCTTAATAAATGTTTAATAATTTTTTATACATCAATTTATTTTGATCCATTTGCTCATTTAAAAGTTATTTACTTAAAACTACAGCAGAATAGTTATTTTTGTTGCATAAGTCAAAGCTGTCCAAGATTTGTATTTTTGGGCTTGAAATTGAAATGTGTAAATGTTCACCTATTGCTATTACTATTCCTCATTTCATTACTGTTTGGTCATAACGTGCGACTATATTACAAGATATTTTTTACAAGATATTGTTCATATTTAACTTTAAAAAACATTATCCATGAATTTTATATATATATATATATATGTATAAGTATTAATAGATATAAAAGTACAATTTTATACGTCTATTTTAAATATACATTTACATAATTGTTATTGATACAAAAATTTATTATGTAACAAAATGGAATGCATAATTAATATTATTATCGTTGTCAGTAGTCCGTATCATAAGTATACTTAAATCATGAATACATTATTTCACAGGTGCCTATTAATACATAAATATTTAAAATTTATGGATAATATTTTTAAAGTTAAATATATTATGAATAGTATCTTTTATAATATAGTCACGCGCTATGATAAAATAGTAATAAAGTGAGGAACGGCAATAGGTATGAACACTTACACGTTTCAATTTCAAAAGTACAAATCCTGGACAGCTCTGGCTGTCATTCTAAGTTTCCAAATTTTTCATTGTTTTCTTCTTTGCAGCTGGTTTCAAGGCCCAAATTCACATATTTATGACCAAAATTATTTGTCGTTGCAATTATGAAAAAAGAATGAATTTAAAGAGCCTACAGTTTTTACATTTAGTAACTAGTATCTTATTTTTTGATTTGTTATGGTCCTATGACTTTTTAAATATAATAATAAATTTAATTAAACTGTTTTATACTATAGAACATTTTGATTAAAATTTTATTAACCTTGAAATAGTAAAAGTATGTGACAAAGTATTTCGAAATCCATGTTATCCCAACCATGATTTTAAGAATAAACTCTGAGAAAAAATTCTTTCTGTATACAGTAACAGAGGAGCACTTTTCCCGCGAGATCGAAAGGAAAGTCAAAGCGAAGTGTTACACCGCGAGGTCTCTCACCCTTCGTAAATTTTATATGCGAATTGCTCGAAAGTCGACAACAGATACGACTGAATCGAAAGAGAAAAAGAAACGAATGAGGAGAACATGGATAAAATGGGCTGAGAAAAACGGAACGAATTCCTGATGCGTACGCGACGCGCATACGAGTACGCTCATTTAATAGATATATTGCTTCATTTAAAAAAGAGCGAGCCCTGGTCCGCGTGTCGAAGGAGAAATTTGAACGGCAGCGGCTACTGCGCCTGGCGCGTGCGTAAGTGCAACAAGTGGCGCACGTGCCTCTGTGCGCACGATAGTAATCTCACCCATTTTAATCGTCTCGCGAAGAAGGATACTTAAGAGAGAGAAAGAGAGAGATTCGGGGAGGTCTATAGAGATAGACTCACGTGATCAACGACGACCGAACGATCAAATGACGCGCCTCTTCGTTCGATATAAGTGAGAGATCGCATTGATTGACATGTTCACGTGAACATGCATTCAGAACTTTGAAAGTGAATATATGAATACATAATTACGTTACTCGAGAACCCACATTCGGAACATTATTCGCGACTTTAAGCAGATATTATATGCGTTTGTATGATAAATATGTAATTAATGTCATTATTAATCAGTTACAGTGCTGCGCTTAGATAATTTACAATTATCTGGATAAAGAAATTACATATAAACAAATATCTAGATAAATTTAATTTAAAACTTATCTAGAAAAAGATAAAATTATGTATGTGGTTTTATTTATATATAATACATATAAAATTTTTGAAATTAGCCGTGACATTTTTATTACTTTATCAGTTACTTTTAATATACATACATATATATGTCAATTATAATCTTTTCGATATTCTTACATTTTCCGGAAAGGAAATGTAGAAAAATATGTACAACATGTTCATGAATACTTATTTAAAATATTTAAATCCTCAATATTTTCATATATCTAAATATTTTATAAATATTTTGTGCTATGTAGATTATAGTGAAAAAGAGATAATGTCAAATCATTTTCTGCTTATTAGTTTTGATGAGCTTTGAGAACTTTTATAATATACATTGTTGTACCTATACAAAAAATTAATTTTAGAAGTGATTTATTACAAAACCAGTCTGAATTAAATTAGGTATTCGGGCAACGTTCAGACCACGTTGACATACCAGTTCTCGTCCGATCACTGAAGTCAAGCAACGTTGGGCACGGTTAGTACTTGGATGGGTGACCGCTTGGGAACACCGTGTGATGTTGTCCTTTTTTTTTTAATTTTTATTATTACCTATTTGTATTTTTATTTAAACAAATAGCATAAAAATTATTTTAGATAATATTTTACATAAAAATCAATAAAAAGAGACTCTAATTTTATATATGTTTGTATAAATAATGTGGTTTAATTATACGATATATGTTTTATCTTTTCAAAATAACATATAATATTTTATTTTTAATCTTTTTTTAAGAAATATAACCTGAAGACAAAATCGTATCCCAATATTGATACTTTTCTCTATAAGTCTATATCTCGTGTGCATAAAAATTAGCGATTCGCGTAAAAGAGGCGGTTCGCTCGTTGCGCTAGACTCGCTGCGCTGGACTTGGCGCAGAGGCGCGACCGCGCCTTTTGATAGTAAATGTAATTGTAAATTAGAAAACAAGTATATGTATATATACATATTATTATATAATAATAAATATCTTTTTGCTTGAATATCTTTTAACTAAAGATTTTCTTAAAGTTATTACTTCTGAAACGCGGCAGCAACTCTTGCGACCTGCAAATCTATTTCGCTGTATCGATTGCGCAATGGAGAGAATTTAAAGCGTTAACATTCACCGCTTGCGCCAGTGACCAGTCGGTGGAGATAAAACGGAACCGCGCAGCGGTCGGTACCGGTACGGCACGTGTTTCTCGAACGTCTTCGGAAACCGGGCGAGGGAACAAGACGAATCGAAGTGGGCGGCACTCGTGCCTTCGCGACGGCAGCTGTCTCTCGGTTCGCGCGCGACCAGCCTTCTTCTTATTAATTAAACCGGTACACACGCGAGTACACACGCGAGCAAGCAGCCGGTATATCCGCACGGCACTGCCGCGCTCCCTGGCTTACGATCAGCAGCGACACATTTAATTAAGAGTCGTCCTCGCGGAAGCCGAAGGGCGTGCAGCCGACCTGCGCCTTGTAAAAGCGACATGATCGAATATCCGCACTCCGGCTTCTCCGCACTTCGCGATTGGCTCTGATTGCCGCGTCCCGAATTAACCGCTCCTCGCGAACCGGTGGCCAGCAGCGACGTTTCCGGTTGCGTGTAGCGAGCGTCGCGCTTTAATTCGATTGGCGTAACGGTAGTGAGAACGTTACGGACCTTTTACTCGTCTTGCATTCGCGTAATCCGCTCGTAAATTATCGCGGTGCCTCGTATATGCGAGTCTCGTTTGTCCAGATGCCGCGTAAGGCGGCATTGTCGTTAACCGGGAATGAGAGGTACAAGAACGGAAGACACATAAAAACGATGACATAACGCGAAAGATGTGAGACAAACGAATATAGAAATTATGCACTCGTTGATATCCAATCAGTATTACATCGATTGATACATTTCCCATGCAGCATGAGCAAAGTAATCAAAATATTGCTGCAACATTGCAGCAACGGTAAAATGTCCACTTCACAAATATTGATACGTAATGTTGCAGCAACTTATATAGTATTGAATCAACGTTGCAGCAATATTTTGCAATGGTTTTTGCTATTCTGTGCTGTACGGGTTTTTATCTTTGCCGAAAAATTATGTGTTGTCGAGCTAATCACACGTTTTACTAGTAAAAACACATTTACAGAGAATCGTGTAGACATAAAAATATTTCCGTCTTTCATTGTCAGACTTCACAATCACCAATGCAAGAAGTCGGAAGACAAAAATTTCACAAATAATCAACAGCCATAATTCTAGATGGCTGATGCTCTTTTTTAACGGGCATTACGCGAACAGGTATAATCTTCGCGGCACATATAGGGTTGGATACAATGCAGAAAGGCTGGCTTGTTTATACGTTGTTAACATAAAGAAGTAGGAAGAGAGAGAGAGAGAGAGAGAGAGAAGAGGGGGAGGTATAAACCGGCCGAATAATCGGCGTTGTTCGTCAAAAGTGGACACGACGTTGTCGTGCCATGTAAAAAAAAACGTACCACGTGCTGCGGAGGAGCCGTAAATGGCGTTACAGCTGCAAGTGCATGCCTTGCCGAATGCACGAGAGGAAAGGGAAGAAAAAGAAGAACAAGTCGCGAAGGTTCAAGCCGCAAATCAGATATTTCGGTTGCTCGATCAGACGATTCGGTCTCTCTCGAGTCGCTTTTGGACATACTTTAGCGCCGACTCGATCGGAATCGCGAATCGTTTATGTCGCCGGTTCCCAGAATACCTGGACGCAATTAAACGTTTCGTCAGTGTCCGTCAAGCGAATATTAATCGCGACAGTTCTAAAATAATGTTCGGAAACGACGAGTGATTTAATAGTTCCGACAGGTCAAATCTCAAAATTGAACGTCATTTAGTTCGAATTATTCAAACAGGAAATATGATTAAACTGTTTGAACTCACTTTAGATTCGACAATGAAACAATCATTTTGTGGAACGCGGCGTTCGTAACCCGCGGCGTTCCACGCTAAATGCGGCCGACTCGACGGAAATCGCGTGTCTCTCTGCATTGAAATAATTATCTGCAGAAAGTTCAAAGATGTTTTACTTTATTATCCTCAAAAAAATGCGCAAACGCTTGACGTTCCGCGAGTATGTAAGTCGAGGAGCGATGCGGTATAATGTGAGCGCAAAACGCTCGTTACATGCAAAATTGTTTGCGGTATCTCTGCGATCAACACCTTGCGCAAATTGTAATTCGGGGGTATTAGCGCAATTAGGATTTCCTCAAATTTCTCTCGTCCTTGAGTATGCGGGAATTGCACGCGACAGCGGCGTAACTACCCTCGCCAGTTATTACCCGGATGCCATTGGTGGTGGCCGGGGCTCGCTCGTACGACGATCACTGGAGTACCTGAATCGAAAGGGGGTCGGAAAGGGACGAGAGACGGAGGAGCGCGGGAGAGGACCGTCAAGAAAAGATCGCCCCGAGCGGCCGGAATCAGAAAATCGGCGAACGCAGAGGCATTATTTAGCCCGGGTCCGCATGAAGCTGTTATTACACGCAAGCTGTAACCACGCGCGATTCAATGCCTTCGATTTTCGGGTGAGAAAGTGTCCACCCAAGAAATGGTTAATAATAATTTTTCCTCTTCGTGACACGCGAAGCGGCACGACGCACGCAGAGCATACTGATTGCGATTGCCGTTACAAATTGCCGGAACGACGGGCGAAACTCGCTCGATAACGGATGTCGCTGATTTCGCTCCGGTTAATTATCGTCGAGGTTGAACCGCAACGTTCGATGGAACGGTAGAAATTACGTCGTTAATTTCTACATTTTGATTATGCTGCAGTGATGGGAAATAATTTTTTAGCATGTTGAGGGACGAGAACAAATACTGATTCTGCATTTGATCAACATGAAAAAGGGACATTCAGTGTCCAATAAAATTTAATCAATTGTTTAACAATTAGGACTTAATTTTAATAAAATTGAACTTTTGAATTATCAACGATCAAATAAGCGATGAAAATTTGTTGTCTTAAAATAAATTTTAGGTTCTAATCAATTAAATTTTAAATCAATAAAATAAATCGATTAAAGTAAAAACCGCTGAACCGTCTGATAAAAGACACTTTTTAATTTATATTTTTATATAGTTTTTAAAATTTCAATTTTTATTTTTATTTAAGAAATATAATTCAAAATCAAAGGAGGTGGCCCTTTGGGCCGATTGACCTTCATTTAATATAAAAAATACAAAAAAGTGAAAAGTCTCAAATGTATCTCCGAATGAATGATATATCCATCACGCGATTGTAAAGTTCTCACTTTAAAAGTCAGAGAGCCTTCTCGAATTTGGTTCTTCTTTGAAAGCGCACTTTGCATGTCCGCTCTCCACATGATCGTTTACATTGTACTATATCACAAGAATGACAGTTTTGAATTAAGGAAACATCACCGGAGATATTATCAACACGTCCTCATTGACCCGAAAACGTTGTATCGCCAATCGAGGACTCAAACCTGAGTAGTCGTAAGTTTTATATCAGCTCACGTGGTCCATGTCTCCGAGCGAAATTGAGCAGGAGAATGAATAATTGTAACTGAGCGAGCTCGATATTGCTCTGGTGAGAGAGCGATTTCGAGAGCACCTGTTGATGTCTTGTCGTCCCAGTTAGAGGTCGAGCATGAAATATGAAACGCCTCTCAATGTCCTCATCATTTCACTAGTGTTATTTTTGCATTGTTGCACGAAACTAGAGAACACTGCATTTCAATGGATATATTAAATTAAACTTGAACAAAAATGAATGTGTAAGCAAATGAGGAGCCGATCTTGTAATTAATCAAGCAATCATAGTTTATAAGCAAACTGTATGTGAGAAATGATAATAATGACTACTAGAAAGAATCAGAGATTCTGTTCAAACAATACGGCACTCTGAATATCATCATCAATAATAATAGCAATAATAACAACATTATTATTATTATTATTGTTATTGTTATTATTAAAACACAATCTCTAGTTCTTTATAAAAATGGAACTAAAAGAGGACACTTAGCTTTAACGAATGTTTGTGAAAATAATTTGCATTCGTCTGTATTAAAGATTCAACTTGCTTGCTTTTTTCCTCTCTCCTGCGTATAATTAGGTACAGATATAAGTACTTGGAAGATTATTACTTGTTCCTCTCTCAGCGTGCACGCACGGATATCCCGCCGCGCGTGCCTCCTCTTTTTATTGTCGGGCACAATTTTCGGATGCCCGAAATTTTAATTTGTCTACCATAATTTCGCTTTAATTTATCCTGTAGCGATACGGTAAACAGAAAGATAATGACGCTTCATTGCTCGCACATGTTCATTTCGCTCGCGAATGATACGGGTAAGAGCAACGGTGAATCGCCGAATAATAAATGATTCCTACTGTGCGCCGCCATGTCGAGAAATAGGCTGGCAACAGTTAAGAGGGCAGCCAGCTGCGACTCATCAATTTCTATCAAAAGGAAGCTCACCAGGAAACTTGACATTTGGATTCGACTTGTACTTTTTACAGTACGTGTTGCACGCGAAAGACGGTGTTGTTACAAAATTGTCCAGTGCTAATTCTTCAATTCGTATCAGCAAGTAAAGTAAGGTGATACAATTTCAAATTATTAACATATAGTCTTAACATGTATTCTTATTTTTTTTAACCCAAAATACAATCAGATATTTATATTCTAGTGTAATTAGAACGTTTGCAATCTAAATTAGTTACTACATAAATGTACAATAAAAAAGAAATTATTGTTGATGTGATTCAAGTCATTATTTATTTTATACCAGAAAAGTATCGAACGTGTACAATTTATATAGCATTTATATGATCAATATTTTTTATTAGTAAACCGTTTTTTAACGCTTACATTTTATAATGACAGATTAGAAATTGATAAAAAGAAAAATAATATTGTTACGAAACATTATTCAAAATTATACTGTATTTATCAGAATGATACCTAAATACTTCATGTTCAAAATTGTGTCCTCGAAAAAAAATTTTCCATATAACTTGTATGCGGTGAGACTAACAAGCAAATGATTGTTAACATCGTACAATGAGATAAAAATTATTTATTAAATTTGAACCTTGATAAATTCATTACATTCATAATTGTACGCGTTCGAAATTGTACTACCTTACTAGAAATATAAAAAACAAAATCTTTGATGCGACGTCGAATCGAATTTTTTTTGTTCGAATTTGAATCGAACCGAATCAATCAAATTTTGTCATAATTGAATCGAATTGAATCGTTGAAACATAATTTTTAATTAACAACGTTATTGTTAGATTGAATTTTAATACATAGATAATAAAAAAAATGATGATCTCCATAAGAAAAGAAATATTGATTATACGATACACATATAAAGTGATACACAGTTGCTTTGAATATGATTTTATATAATTGTCAATATATTATGTAATTTGTATTCAAAATTTTTGAATAGTTTGGGGATTCGAATCATAGAGAATTATATAAAATCTTACCTGAGTTAATTCGATTCGAATAGTTTGCATATCTCTACACTCTATCATAAGTATGGTATCCGCATTCATAGAATGCTTCACCTTTACCGTAATATGGTACACAGATGTAAAATATACGATTACGATTGTTTTACGACCAATAATCCCGGCCAATAAACGCGAGGTACATTATCAACTGCAGCAGTAAAGTTTATGCATATATAAATTAATACGTAAATTAGAATATGACTGTTTATCTCATGTTGCGCCTTGAGTCATTAGTCAACTGTCCAGAGATAGAGACAGAGAGAGACGTAAAAGTCCTACGATCGTGGTTTAGATATGCTCCAGAAGTCGATGAAAACGATTGATACGTCGCTAAGAGCTCGTTAGGACTTTTGTGCGGGCCGATGATCCTTGAAACCGGAAACTCCGAGGCGCTCTCACGTGTACTCGCCAAGTCTAAGTCGCAGGTGCTTGTTCCTAAGCGGCCAGGGCTGATGACTTCTTTCAGAAGCACGTGCGCGATGAGAATTTCCTACCAAAGTCTTATCTTATTTCCCTGACGCACCTAAAACTCGCGAAGGAGTAAAAGGGGGATGAACCACCTGTAAGACGAACGGATGCGGGAAGAGGAATCATAATGTACTTCCCGTGCAACATTAAGCCTCAGGGGACACGTTTACATGGACAGTTTGGCAGTGTACCAATGATTAATACTCATTGTCAGTTAACTCCTCGTTGCATGAAAGAAAAACAGCACGTGCTTGAAACGATGACGCAACCGCGTAACATGTTCATCGCCCGGTGAAAAAGTACTGCACTGATAGAAATAGGTGAATGATTCAGCAAAGCTGTAGCTTGCTGCGCGAATTCAACCTCTACAACTAAGATTTATCATACTAATAATATTAGTACAGAAACTAATAATATTTTAATCTCGGAAATGTGAAATGTTGCCAATCTACGTCGCAATGTCCAGGCTTTTATTTCTTGTATGTCGTGTCAAATGAACAATAAGTAAATAGCTCAATTCCGAAACCGTTTCGATCAACGTAACGCCACGATCGTCGAGAGAATAAATTATTGAAGCTGGAGGAAGGAAGGAAGGAAGGAAGGAAGGAAGGAAGGAAAGAAAACGGCGACGTTTGAGAACAGGAAACGTCGCCGACTACTATCGGCGCCATCGTCCGCCCCATTGGACAGCCTGCATACGTACCGGAATACTTGCTGGTACTCCGCACAAGTGACGCAGTACAAAGCGGCGAGTATCGAAGAGTATTCAACGACAACGATCTATTTAATTACATGTGAGGCTCTGCAGGTGTACCCTTCGTGGGGCTACTCCCCTTTTCTCTCGCTGCCTCCTTGTTTTTTTCCCTCATTTTAATTCGCCGCCTTACGTATCACATTCGTACGGTCGATCGTGCGTGAGAACTGTTCTTGGAAACGATATCGAGGCGGAAAAGAAATGTCGTCGAGCTGCCCGCATTAAGGACTGTCGCTAATTCACTATGGGAACTATAATCGAGCATCACACGCTCGAAGTTGCCGACGAGAAGGCGCGCGCGATCGACCGTGTGAAAACTTGATTCTCGCTTCTCTTGGCAATGCCACGATAAATCTTTTCTCTGGATCGACTTAACAATATCAACACGAGAGACAGAAAAATAAATAACTATTAGAAAATTAAATACTTTATCTTTCAATATCAAATATTTTTTTATTAATATTGATACGAAATATAATTAGCATATTTATAAAATAGTACGGTTTTTTTTCATTTTCACGCCTATTATGATAACTGTTGCAATTACTATCGCAATTACTATCACTTTTTGCAATATTGTAGTATTAGAGTAAAAGTATAAGAGTGTTGAATATGTTTAAGTGAATGCGTGGCAGTAAATAGAAAGACACTATTAGATAGCGATACAAGGGGAACGAATTTAAAACATTATTCAGAACATGGACTGCTAGTAGATTCAATACCTTATATTTTTATTTCTTTCATTAAAAAGAGTATGAGAGCATTATTCATGTATTCAAAATGTTTCAACATTAGGCTAAGGGCCAGTTTCACAACTACTGATTAACTTAACCGATCGATTAAGTGTCAACCATGATTGGTTATTTCTGGCCAATACTACTTAACGACAAATATAATTGGTCAATTCCGATAGAATAATCAGCCGATTAAATTAACCGATGGTTGTGAAACTGGCCCTAAGACTATCATATTAACATGCGTATTATAAGTACATGGCAGTGTAAATAGAAAGGCAACATTAGATACGTATGGTAATCGGAAGGGTAGAAGGCCGTATCCAGGACATTGACTGGCAGGACTGGCAGTAATAGGTTCATAGCTTATATTTTTATTTCTTTTATTATATTTAAATAATTAATATTAATGCTTTTATTTTGTATTGAAATTCTTATTTAAATAATGATAAAAAAGATTGTTTATCGTATATTTAAAAAAACTACAAAATAAAAATATAAACTACCGCTTAATGGTAATATAAAGCCTTATGATTCTTGCATATTCAATCTTTTAAGCTGTGTCCAGCTATGCCAGCAGAAGGTCCAGCTCTGCCATGTTACAGTTTATAATTAAGTTATTTGTGTTTATAAAGGTCTAGATTAAAAAAGTTTGTAATAAAAGTGTAAAATGTATGCAAATTTTGAGTTACATTAATTAAAAGGGATCATTGTTCTTCAATGTAGAATTAATTCATGTAGCTGAATACTATATGATTCAATAGCGTTACAATTTTAAGGTTGAAGCAGCAGTAATTGAGATAGTAACCCTACTATTTGAAAAAAAGAGTGGATCTTTGAAGGAACACTTTGGCGAGCTTCTCTTCGCGTGACGAGTTGCGTTTTCGCATAATTTGTCAAGCCCTAAACATTGTCATCGCGACCACTTGAGACATGATTAACCCAACTAATCCATTCAGCATGGTCAAGCGAATTTTCGTACGGAGCATATGTCGCGCGTGCTTGGGCAACAACCGGCGGCTCGGACAGGCGTTGATATGGAAAAAGATATTAGAGGAACCCAGTTATCCGAACTACGGACGGCAGGAAGGAGAACTGATATAATACCGCGTGAAAGGAACCGAAGGAACCGACCAATCGACGAGAAACCGCATCGGGCGCGACAGGTGGTCTTACATTGTAATGCATCGAATTGCAACAATGTATGATAATTATTGCTCTGCATGCAATAGGAAGGCGTAGAAAGGTAACAAACAGGAAGGGTTATTATTCGCCAATATTGTTCGCGAAATTGGAAGGTGGGGTAAAAGAGTCCTCTCGTCACGGAAGAGGGTTGCTTGTTGCTCAATCACACATGCCTGCTTGCTCGAAAGGAAGTTCGATTTTTTTTTTCGACCGTTTTTTACCGGTGAATTGCGCAGAAAGTTCGATTGAAAAACGAGTGCAAGACCGATAAGGTGGAACTTGGACTTGACAATTTATTCAACGATATTTTATGTCAAGTGCTTTTAGAAAGAAAAGATAAGAAATGAGTTTAATTGACAGCCTTATCAATTTCTCTATTTTATTACATTTGTTGCATTCTTTTCTTATCACCTGTTATTCAAATATTATTGTCAGTTTTTAAAGGAAATGCATTCCCTTCAAGCTAGAATCTGAAATAATAATTTGTTTTAAAAACTATTCATGTGAATGAATTGCATTAATGAACGCAACAAAATTCTTCACAGTATTTGAAAATGGAATCTTATTGCATATGAGGGAGGGGCATCATTCCCATAATAGATGCTTGTTAATAAAATTATTATTAAATTGATTATCAATTTAATTTTGTGATGTTACCATTTTCGTTCAATTTAGAATTGTGTTACAAGAAAAAATTTATTTGACGTACATTTTAATAAACTTGAAAATGTATATATAAAATCACACTGCGAGAAATATCAGTACTACGATCCAGCGAGTAAAGCTCATTTCTAATTAAATTGTGTTGTCAATGTTCTATCAAATTAATAAATCTAGAAGATAGAATGCAGTTCTGTCGTTTAGAGAGCATTAAAGAGCATTACAGGATGAAAAACACTTTAAGGACGTTAATTGTACGTGCTTACAATATTATAAGATGAGAGAGTGCGTGCTTACAATATTATAAGTACCATTCGATACATGAGCCGCAAGCTCACTGGCAGATGGTCTTGGTTTCCCTGAAAAGATGTATGAAAGCTAATCATTCGGAAACGATGAAAGGGCATCGGATAAAGAAGTATGCGACGATACGGCGGACGAAGGGAGGAAGCGGGGGAAGGAAATAGGCAGTGAAGGTAAAAAATAATATTCTTGCAAAATCTTGCTGCACGCACGACCGCAAACCGGCACACGCGGTAAAGTGATGCGCGCGGCACGAGGTACCGCGACGGTTGCCCGCATTTTTATTTCTTCTGCGCCTTACCACTCTCTTCCTCTCATCCCCTGCTTCTTTCTTCTTCCTCCTCCCACCGCTACTTACGCGCCGCGTGGACTCGACCGTTTTAGAGACGATGCAATAAAGCAAGTAAAAATGAGAAAAGGGCGTAGAGAGAGAAAGAGAGAGAGAGAGAGAGGAGGAGGAAAAGAAAGAGAAAAAGAGACAGATCGAATGAGAAAGAAGGAAGGATCGACGGTGGAGGGAAGTGGTGGGGTGCAGCACGAGCCATTCGCCCCCTGCACCATCTGTTGCACCGTTGCATCGAAGACGTTGCGCCCGGGCTTCGCAGGGACACCATATGCTTGCTGTATGCCGCGCTGATATTACAGGAGACTATGGCGCTTTTATTGTTTTAAATATCGTACCTGTCGCGTGTAGTGATTAAAGTCCATAGTGATCTGACGGCATAAACGGTAATTTCCATTGCATCGATCGTGGAAGATCCGAGGACGTGCAGGGACGTTTCTGTGACAGACAGAATATATTATATTAAACCAGCAAACACAGATGTAACTGCTGGATAACATACGTAAATGTAATGGTTTTATATCTATGTTATATGTATAGCAGTTACTTTCGAGACTTACTGGCTCAAATCTCAGTTTACAATTGTAGTTACACCACAAATCATCGTTGATTAATTAGAGATTTGATTTTGTACGTTCTAAAACTATTCTTTTTAAATTAAAAGTGATTAAATCGCTTAGAATGTCACGAACACCCAATAAATCGTGTTATGGAAATATAAAAAGCCTGTGACCTCATTTTCAAAAAACCAACTGTTCAGCTTTTATTCTCGCCAGACACGACACCGTGGCAATCATGCACGTTAACGGAGAACGTAATGAATATTTATAAATGAAAGATGCAAGATCGGTATCATATCGTTCCACAGAGAAACCATCGCGTTTTCTTCGAAGGGGAAGTCGGCTGCCAATTATGTGCGCGTTATTCATTGTCAGAATAAAATCCAATTGACTCTTACCAGCTCTCTTACAAGTTACAAGTTGGATAAATACGTGTAGCAGAATTATGCAAAATATTAATAGAACTTGTAACAAAATTTCAGTCGAAACGAAAATTTGCGATCTTTTACTAATCTTTTTTGTATTATAATTTTTTACACTATAATATTTTTGTACTATAATATTTTATTATTTCTTTTAAATATTTTCACACCAAGTATGTATCACTAAAAACAAAATTAAGTTAATTTGTTTATAACTTGATTTTTTTTAAGTTAAAGATAATGATTTATAAAGTTAATATAGTTAAGTTAAAAGATCCACAAATAAAAAACTAATTCGGTTAAAAATTGCTTTAAGAATGTATGGGTCATATTTTAAAACATTACTAAAAATATAAAAATTTTATGGAATATTCTAGTTTGAGTATCTGAATAAAATTTGAGCACAATTCACTTATTGGTTTAAAAGTTATTTAATTTTTTGTTCACTTTTGATTCTTATGTAACAATACACGTTTTGTAGTGTTTATACTAATATTATATTATTTATATACTAATATATTAATATACTAATATACTAATTATTAATGTACTAATATATTAATAATATAATTATATATATAAATATTATATTTATTTGCCAATTTGATAGAAAAGCATTATAAATTAAATTAAACTTTTTGTTGTTGATTAGGAAAAAAATATTAAACTCAGAGAAGCAGTTTTCAAATTTTGATAACTTTTAATTTGTATTGTATAGCCAAAACCTTAAAATTATCTCAAATTAAAAGTTGGAAATGTGTTACTTATAATTAGATATGTAATAATTATTTAAAATTACTATAAATAACAACAAAATTATATGTTATAAATTATCATATTAATTTATAATAATATTTTAATTATAAATTAACTTTATATGAAATAACAGAAAAATATTGTTTCTTATACAGAAATGTATTTCTTTTTTTACATAAAAAAGTTATAAATTTTTTATTTAATAAAAAGAAATTACATTAAAATAAGTTTATACGTTTTAAAAATAACTATTGAAAATTAAAAATTAACTTAAAAATTATTTATTATAATTTTTAACTTGTTTGGCAATTTTGTTTGATAATATATATATATATATACATATATATATATATATATATATATAGATAATATATATATACGGCGGATTAGTCGAAAAATAATCAAAACAGATAAGTAATAAAAATCTGTAACACAGATGTAAAATAATTGCAATCGATGGAACGTGCGTTCGTCTCCGTTCACAGGAACACTTAAGCTAAAATCGGATCATCGTAGGTAATCCCACGAAATGAGTTTGTGAAATCGCATTCTTATTCGCGTCATGGAACGACGCGCGTCGACATCAAAGGCGTCGCTGCTCGTACTCGTGGAACGAAACGGGGACGTTGATATAAACACATACGTCCACTCGCACGAGTCTACGCACGAGCGAGTCCGAGAATGGCTTTTAGCCTCCCTCCTTCCATTTCTTTCCCTCTCTCTTTTTTTAGTTTCTTTTTTACCTGAGCCACGTGGCGACGCGTGCTAACTCCAGGGGACAGTTGCGAGGGCTCATCGGCCACCGCCTCGCTCATCGTGTGTGATTCAGGGGTACCTTTTTGGGAGGAGGTAGAGGAAAAGGGGGATAAGAAACATTGACGTTGGAAGGAGGAAGGACTACTTGTCGACGAGAGGATCCCGCGAGTTTCCAGCAAAACGAGATTGCCACTCGGCTCCTCTTTATCCCCGACGATCGTAGCTGGTGTTCGAATCGTGACCGTTGATCCACAGATCTTTTGAGAACACGATTCAGCCATATGGACTTATCTTGTCAATCTTTTTTCTCTGCATCTTACATACATACACACACACACGCATACGCACACATACATTACGCGGTATCTCGAATTTTCTTCTTTACCACGAATTAGAGGTCTACAAACTATTAGAATCAAATCAAATCAGATAACATTAGATTCGGATTTTAATTTGTATGATCCTAAATCTATGAATATGAAATATATTTGAAAATATCAAATCTGAGAGATTTGAAAACTAATTATATATATTAACTATTTTATCATATTTAATATCATATTTAAAACGACTTTATAATTAATATTATTTTTCTTACACAGAAATCATTTTTATTATTATATCTATAATTTATATATTACAATTCTACTTATATGTATTAATTATATTAATTAAAAGTTGTGTTCAACGAATCGTTTCAATTTAGAAAAAATTTAGTTCAATTTGAATTTGGACAAAGAAATGAAATTTAACGCGATTCAATTCAGTATCAAAAAACCTTGATTTGCACATTTCTACCACGAATGCTAGGCAATTGAGAACTATTATTTTTCTCAACAAAAGTATATTCTTAAATATTTAATATATAAATGAAGATTTTAAATTCTACTAATCTCATGACAAACTTAATGATTTTAAGCGGAATGAAAATAGTCGGCTGAAATGACAAGAAGGATGTAATATTGATGTTCTCTGACTGAATCCATCTGTCCCGTATGTATTGGTTTTAATATCATATGTCTAACTCTATATAACCAGTCACGTGTTTCCTTTGATGTTTTATAACATCATTTGGTATTTGCTGTGGGTCACGTGCATGGGAACTCAAAATAACGGAGATACTCACACTCTTTTTTACGTCAATCATAAAATACGATCTATGCCAGGATCATTCCTAAGTGTCAAATATATCCCCTTTCTCCTGCGCATCTTCTATAATACATCATTATAACGTATTAATTACAGTAAAAAGTATTTAACTGTAAGATATTAAAATGTTTTATTTTTTTTGTGTTTTTAAATACTTAAAAAGTTTTAATTTTAAACAATGCTTAGATATAAAATACGAAAACATTTGAAACTAAAATCTTTAACAGTTTTGAATGTTTCAGTGTTTTAAATCTAAACAAACTTTGAAACATTTTTAAGTATTTAAAAAACGGAAACAGAAATAAAACGTTTTAATATTTTAAAAATAAAACTTTTTTGAATATAATTATTTATTTATTTATCACTAATTATTTATTTATTTAAAAAAGAAGCTAACAGCGATAATTTTTACTATTGTTACTACGGTTTTTTTTGTATCTTTGTTAATTGCATGTTTGTTAAACAAGTTTTGATAAGTTTGACGTCACGAGATAGTTTGAAAACAGTTCAAAAACCGTTAGATGGAGAATCATCGTACCGGAAACATTTAACTTTATGCGGTTCTCTCCAATTAATCCCCGGAAAATCGACTCCATCCCCTCGAGGTGTGAAATTCCGTTAGCCACATGGCACGCGTGTGTACTTTACGTAAGCTATTCGAGATACGAAAACCCCGTGCTAATTTATCTTTACGACCTCTCTTCTCTTTACGACCTCTCTTCTACCTCCCCCCCCCCAAAAAAAATGTTTAGAAAGATTCTAGTAGTTACAAATTACTCGTATAAATATATGTGAAAATTTAATTTTTTAAAGAAAATGATATTTTGAACATTATAGAACATATTTCCGTTGTTTAATCATGAGTCACTCTCGACGGGAGCATCTCGGATTCGAAAAATCGCAGGGAACAACAGACGCTGGCGATCTACACCGCTCCCGTAGGGGTGGATTTAGTGATTAGCAATTAACTTTGACCCTCCTGCTGGCCGCTGATGTCCGAGCGAGTGCTTCTTCTTTTCGACTATTTTTCTACCCTCGACCCACCGCCGGCCGCCGATTTCCGTTCGTTGGAAACGTCATGTGGCACATTAAATTGGATCCGCGTGGAATAAAAGAAGGCTCCTACACAGCAAACTTAGAAACGAACCGTTCTTCATTGACATATAAATAGCGGCAACATGACAGTGATTGACGTAGATAAACGGTACTTCAAAAGTCAAAGCGGGTATACATACATTTTAATTTACATTCTGTAATTAAAATATGGAAATATTGTATGCGTGTTTGTACATTGGACAACAAATCAATAGAAATTGACGTACAGAATACTCTTGTGTGTTTCAATAATTAACACAAAACTATGCAATACAAATCATTCGTTTCAGAAACGTTATCAACTCCATCGAAACTACTTTCTCTTAATGAATAATCATCAAAGCAATATTGTCAGCAGATGCAACAAAATTACTTGTCGTTATTGATACGATCTTTGACCGTGTATAAAACTAAATATTGAATAATATATTTTACAAGTAAGTGTATTTTAAAAATATTTAAAAAAGAAATTAAACTTTTAAATTACTTTACTACACATTTTTGAAATTTATTTTTTAACTTACGTTTACATTTTTTATTTTAATATAAAAAACTTAGGTTTATGTCTTTTCATTTTTGTCTTATTACTTTATTTCCTTAATTTTGTTAAATTTTAGATTAAAGGTAGCTTTTTATGTTTTTTATTAACAAATACTAAAAAATACCATGTATGTGTATTAAAATAAAATTACTTTTAATTACATTCTAAAAACTTTCTCTTGTCAAATTATCATTAAATCTTCAATGGTACGGTATACAAAATGTTTGATAGAAACCTTGAGAAGACATAATGGGTGTAATAACGATGTATCAAGGAAAAAGACAGAGAAAGTCGTCTGGTATCCCTTCACCTTCTCCAACGATGGCAACGTGGTGACAAATTAAAATGGCTAAGAGAAGCAGGTGATACCAGCTCGGTAGCTCATTTATCTTGTACGTTGGTCGGTTTTTAAATATAAGACTTTAACGCATGAGCACGAGTGAAGCCGATTTTTTTGACCTTGTTTGATGGAATTTTTGCGATATTGTAATAAATGTGATGCATACGTAACGAGAAGTGTAATGTATTATTATAAAAGCTTATCTTATTTTTTTATCTCTCATCTGCAGTTTTTGGAACATCTTCAATAATAACTTATTTATCTGACATTTAATGTCTAAATATTTTCCAGATAATTAAAATATATAAAATGTGATAAATTAAAAATTAAAGAAAACAATAATTAGTTTTTTTTTAATTTTAATGTTTCCTGTATTTTATTCTTCAATTACATTCTTACGCTACGATTTAAATATATAACTAAAAACTGATTAAAATTAATAAATAAATGAAAAAGATTTATGTTTTTTATGTCTGCTGACAAAAATATCAGGATTTTATCTATTTTATATCTTTACAAAAATAAATATAAATTTAATAATCATTCACTGTTACATGTTCTAACTGAATAACATATGAAATAAAATATTAAGTAGAATCATCCCTGCATTATTTAATGAACAAATAAAAACCAATGAACATAAATACATTTTCAAGCAAAAAAAATGCTATTTTAATCAAATTTGTATGAAAATTAGATATAAAACATTTGAATTAATTTGCAATTTAATATTTGTAAGTCTTATTGAATATTTCTCTTAAACGGTTATTTATTAGTGACAGATCAGCTAGTGCAGTACCCCTTTAATTAAAATACATATATTTGACACTAAGAACTTATCGATTTTTCTTGGTTACGTCAAAAGTGTCGGGAATATTGTTATTGCGTCAGTACAGGTACGCATTAAGCGACGCATACGTCTGGGAACCGAAACAATCATCGACAGCATTGCCACAATAACAGCCGTCCAGATCGCTCGAAGATTCACCCGTGTTCGCGTTAGCAGAGGGTGAATCACCCCAGGGATTTGGGTGGTGTTTAGCACGCTCCAGCGAATTGAAGCGTCACCGTGGTTGGAACGAGAGGCTCGAACAGCAACACACGAAAGTGAAAAAGGAACGGATAGCCCAGAGGTGGAGGACCAACAGTGCGTGACCCCCTCTAGAAGGGTCAAGTACCGGAAGTAGGCACCGAACGCAATGCCCCCCGAAAGCAGTGGGTCACGTGGATGAACAACAAATTAACCAGCGTCGGAGCATCGCACGGCCCGTTCGCCCTACCGGCGAACCAAAAACCTATCTACCCCTCTGATAGGCATCCCTGAACATCCCTCGGCTTGCGTATCCTGCCACCATATGCTGCGCAGGTGAAGAGAGACTGTCCAGGCTGACACCGGCGGAACGACTCCGCAGTATTATCGGAGTCCTCAGACACAGCTTCGAAATAACGATACACGCGTGATACGGTGATTTCGAATAACATTTACTTTATTTATTAATCATATGCTGAATTTCTAACGACAGCAGATTTGATTAAACATCTTTTTTTTCACTTTTATAGTTTATTGATATTAAGTGGTTATATAGACTTAGCGAATCAGAAAAGACATTTTTCAACTGTAAAACTTTTGATTAAAAAAAAATATATATATAATATGTTTCTGAAACTTTAAAAATGTATATATTTATTTAAAAAAGTAAAATGCAAAATTATATTCCAAAAGTTTTGAAATGCATTTTTTCAAAATGCATTTACATGTTTACTTTTTTTCTGATTCCAATTATAATTGATTAGAAAAAAAATCACATCAAACAAGAAAGATTCAAGATGATGTAAGAAAGAATTTACATAATCGCTAACCAGAGTGATCCACACTCCTCGTTTACGCTGCATACCTATCTGTTTACCAATCCCATGGTACATTAATTCAGTCCCGTCCTGTCCCGATAAAACTAAACGCTTGCTTCTGTACGCACGGATCTGTTTATGCTCTTCTATCGTATTTACGAGGTGGATTTTCGAGGAGACGCATAAATTTTTACATTAGCATTAGGAGGCTTGTATGGCATCGGGAAGTTTAATTTAAACGGCTTTGTTCCAGCAGTTGATACAGCTGCGGAGAATAAGCTCCGCGCTATTAGATCGAGAATTACGTTTGGAAGGAGATGAAAATTTTCGTTCTTTGTCCGCAGCCGAATATATTTATAAAGCATAAAATCATTATTACCATATTATTTATTATTTATCCTCGGGACATTGATTTGAATACATAGAAACATAGTACCACGAACAGACAAACACACATTATTTTAATTTTAATTGAATTTTTTATCACATATGAAATACTCGGAGACAATTTATTATCCGTAAATTAACAATCTTTTCTTTTTTATTTTTTATCTTTGTTATCGCAACTTTTTGTATTTCTTTGGCATACTTTATTAGCAATTCATTTATGTTATTTACAACTTATCAACATAATTTTAACTATATAACATAATACTACATGAGCTTCTTTTTAACTTAACGAATTTTTTGCTTCCGACCATTGAATCGTAGTATGAATTTTTATATTTGGACGGATCTTGGATTACCTACTTGTACATACATACGACATCTCCTGGTAATAGATTAAATGTTGTCTCACGCTGATATGGACTCTTACTTTATTTTATTATATATGCAATTGCGATTTTAATTATTATATAATGCATTTTAAATTATTATTTAATATGCGATAATTACTTAATACTGAATTTGTTTAAGTTGATGAAGAATGAAGTTGAAACGTTCTTGTATATTTTTAAAAGAATCAATTACTATTGTTAAAAATTATACTATTTGGAATTGTTTGTATTAGAGCTGTTTTTTTTATATTTTTATTTATCATTGCAAAGATATTTAATAACATATAATATTTTTAAATATATTTAACGATATCCATAATATTACATGTATATCAATATGAACAAACTGTGACCATGACTACTTATGACCAAGATTTATAATCGTAAATAACTTTCAATTTGCGATTGGAAGAAAAAATAAATGAATAAATTTGTAATTAATTACTTTTTCAATCAAAGATTGAAAATTATTTACGACTATAAATACTGACCTTAGAGATAATTATTGGAGATAATGTTTTTAAAACATTTCAACAACATTTCGAAAAAAATCATGTATTAAATAATCTTTTTAAAATGTTTACACAATACTTTGAAACGTCCGAAAAATATATGTGAAATCAGCATTACTAAATGTTACTTTAATTTTTCTTACTTGGATATATGCGATGGAACGACACGACGATAACACTTGTTTACATGATCTTTGATAAATCGTATCAAATTTTCCGGAATGAACGCAAGACACTGCAACGTCAATCGAAATGCGGAAACCCATTTGTAATCCAGGTCCATTCGATCGACGACGTGTTCCGGTTCTTATGCAAATGAACCCACATGCACGTCGTCGCTGTGGGCTATATGTATACATAAGTATGTGCGACGAGATCACGGCGCGGTAATACCAAACAAAAAAGAAATGCACGACGCTTTATTAAAGCAGTCGCATATTAATGGATAAATGCATTTTTAACGTCAGAGATTTTCAAGAAACATGGAATCAGCTCGATTAATTCTTATCGTATGTATACGTCCGCCGAGAGTACTTATATATATAAATACACGAATGAATACAGAAAGCGGCAGCTAGTAAAATGTAAAATGTTGATAAGCATCGAAATGTTGATAATTTTATAATTAGCGTATCTTTTGCGCTAATAAAGATGATTTTGTAATGCGGAAGAAAGACGTGATATCATATGATATGTTAATTAAAAAAGAAATAGTAATCTAAAAACTTTTTGAAAAGAATTGATTATTCTTTTTCTTTGCATTTTTTTAAGTATTTTAAGGAATATATGTATCATATCTCAAAGTATTATCAAAAATATAAAAATTTCATAGATTGTTTTATTATTACTGTAAAATTTTAGCACAGATCTCTTATTGATTTAAAAATTAATAACTTGTCCAACTATTATCAAGTTAAAACAATTATTTTTATAAAAATTGTTTTTGAAAAAGTTTGACTTTTTTGCTTCTTTTTTTGAAACTTTTTCTTAACGAAAAAAATTGCAAAATTCGAGTTTTTATTTGAGCGTAAATTGGACAAGAGAGAATATGTGAATGTCTCCTACAAATTTTGTCAATTGGATTAAAACTAAATGAGTTATCGTGGCAACAATTTTTAAAAATATTATTTAAGAAAAACGAGTTTGAAAACAGTTTATGTGTTAATAAGAAATTCTTGCGAACCTTATCTTTAATCTACTCTTTCTCTCTCTTTCTCTCTCTCAAAGTCCAAATCATTAAAAAAATATCAAAAGAATAATGATCAATTTTTTGAAGTCCAAAAACAAGAATATCATTTTTTTAATAAATGCCAATATAAATTAACGTCGCGTTTTTTGTAATAAGTTGATAAAACTAAAATATGAAGTTTTATACAATACTTCGTAGAAATCTTTAGCAATTTACCATATGTCATTAATTAACATATGGCGCGAATGTATCAGCAAAGCATTCTGCACGTCACGTATTCCCACGCAACAAATCAATACTCACATCAATACTCAGCAATCCCTTTACAGCCGACATAATCGCGTTTTAGTAGATTCTTAAGCGATTCGTAATAAGTTGTTCGCTCTTTTATCAGCTTTATCGATTTTTGTCGAGAGCAGTCTGATAAACGGTAACGGCTTTAAAAACGATCGCTCCTCCTGGATCTTTGATCCAGGTGGTCCCGCAAGCAAGACTCACCGCAAGTTTCGTTTCGGAGGAGCGATGCCGATGAAAAAAAGTGTCTCGGGCTTGATCTGGGATAATTGGAAACCTCGCTTTCCTCTGTAATAATCGGCGCATTTAGTAGTGACGTAAGCAAAGGCAGATGGTTCCTGTTTGTGTCATCGCAAGGCACTCGATGAAGGAAATTAGTCCACTTTTCACCAAGTGTGCCAGATTACCAACGCGCGTCATTCATATTGCGGTTCTTTACAGCAGACCGCACGACGCGACGTCTCATTGCGTTCCTTCATACGCAACGATGCGTGCGTTACGAAATGTAACGCAAAGCTTGCCGAAAATAATCGTTCAATCGTAATTGCAATGATTTTATATTTAACTGCGTCTGTAATTAAGGTGAGAACCACGTTATACTCACAGCGGGCAACACAATAAATGTTGTAACCATAAAATACGAATTGCCGATGACACTCGTAGTGTTCAAAGGCGACGGCACTTTCTGCGGGACCGCAACGGAAAAGTATATACGAAACGTACTGCACAGGTGGTACTGCAAAAGAACCACCTGCAACTATCGCGGGTATGCCTCGCGCACATGCATCCGTTTGTAATAATAAATAATTTGAGTTTAGTTGATTATACACTTTTTTAATTTTTTACAGAAATCTGGATAATTTTATGTTTTGTTGTTGATTATTATAAAATATTATATTTTATATATATATATAAATTTTTTTATTTTTATATATATATAATAAAAATTATGTTTTGTTTTAGAGTAAAATATTATATTGATACATTTATTTTAATACGTTTTGTGTTACATATGTACATACAACATACATAGCTTTCCGCAAATTTGATTCTTTTGATCTGTTTACTTCATAATGATTATTAAGATTATTATACTGCTGTATTCAAATAGACTATTTATTTTTTGTTTTATATAATTTTACATTTTCAAAATGCATTATTATTATTTTCAACCTAGTAATGTTGTAATTTGATCCCCTTATAATTATTGTAAAATTTATTTTAATATTATTGAAGTTTGATAGTACACACGTCCAAAAGCCAATTAATCCCGTTGAAATGAGAATATATCATTTAATGGAACGGTTGCTGATTACGGAAGTGCCCGAGTGTCGAGAAATCTTTCGGTTGCTAAGAAGAGAAGTTCGGAAATCATAATAACATACTCTCGAACCTTTATGCATTTTACGACCGGAGAAGGCGGCGGCAGCAATCTCCTTTATATATAATCTTCGGCATTACCGTTTCGTCGAGCCCGAAAAATGGACGCGATGCTCTTAAGGATCCTCATATGGAAACTTGAATGAAATTCGCGCGCATTGATACCCGAAATGCGTTCTTGATCTAAATAAAATTTGCTTCCGATGCGACAGACTACTGTTGCTAATGTATTAAAATAATTCGATAACGCGTTATAAAATAATATAATGCACTAATATAACAAATACAATAAATTGTTATATACAGTTGAAAAATTTTATGTATAATTCTTTATAGCACGTGCAATTGCACACATAAAAAACTTTTAACATAATCTTTAATTGTGAACATAAATTATTGTGATAATACAATTCTAAATTCACACAAAGTCTTTTGTGTTTCTTGACACATCTTACATTCGCTAATTGTTTATGCTCAAATTTAACGAGCCTCCTGAAAAATTAATTTGAAAGAATATTGTGTGAAATATGAATATTGTCTGACTGCACGATTATTATTGGTCGAATCAGACCGTCGTTGCCGTCGCGCTGTAGTTTTTTACACTCGCAGCTGGAATGGGTGTAAAATTATCGCAAACATAAAAAGACTCGGTTAATATTCATCGATTAATTAAACGGGAAAAAGTTTATTTGATATTAAACGTAATGAGCAATGTATGGAAGGAAGAGGAAAAAACTTTAAAATGTGATGAACTGAATTCACGAGCAATATGCATGTGTTTTATGTACAAATGGGCATACACATACATACTAGATATAACTAAAATGTAGGTAATTATTTAATTTATAATACACATTTTCATTCATTAAAAAAGAATTTCTTAAATCTTCATAAAAATTTACACGACTTTCATTCGATTAAATATTAAACTCGTACAACAAATGTAAAGTATATTTAAAATCGTGAAACCTAAAAAAATGAGCGTAACATAATATGGCGATCATCTTAATTTAATAATTGACATTTTACGCTTCGCCGATGAGGCATGAAATAATTTAAATGACATTTATAATTGTATTTTTAATTAATTTCTCCATTATTTCTGAACTGCTTCGAGTAATGAAGTAAACATTGAAATAAATGCATCAAATCAGAAAGGGATTATATCGAAAAAAAACTAGTCCACAATTATAGAGTAAATTTATTATTATAAGAATTTAGATTAAGGTTTGTATATTTTTTAAACAAATTTTTTATATTTGTAAGAAAATAATAATGCATTATTTGCTTAACTGTGAATTTCTTTAATGTTTCTTTATATTATTTCATGTACTTTCTATTATTTCTTTATCTTAAGTTAAATGTTTCTCTTCTGCGAAAAGCTAGCGATACGACTATAGTCACGAAACCAATTGACCCATAAGACACAGGACATGGAAGTTTAGTTTACGTTACAAATTTACTAAATAATATAATATTTTAGGGGAAACTCAGTCAGAAGTGAATTTCCAATGATGAAACCTTTGCCAATGATGCATTTCCACCAAAATTATGCTTTTGATTTGTAGCATAAAATAAATTTCTAATAGTGTATAAGGGCAATTAGTTTCTCGTGAGTATATACAAGATTATCTTGGTTATTTATTGTTATTCTACTATAATGTCACTATCTTTTACTATCAGTCTCAGTCTTAATTAAAAATAGATAAAGATAAAGTAGAATCGATGCTTTGTGTTACAATTCTATTTAAATACATCCTAGCAAACAGTTATAAAATTACAGTTACAGTTATACAATAGTTACATTGTTGAATAGGAAATTATAACTAAAAGTTTTATAACTGTTACTTGGTGTTTGCTAGAATCTTTTAATCTGGTTTGATTAATATTGTAATAGGGCTGTGAATTTTTTCAGTTGAAATAAAAGTGTTTTTTATAAAGATAAATCATATGGCAACTGCTTTTTATTTCCAATCGTATTTTGTTTAAATATTTTGTAGCATAAAATTAACTTCCAGTATTCGGTGTTCAAACTATTAGTGACTTTAGAGAAAATAAAATCTCACGCATCAAAACTCTGATGTCTTCAAGTCAAGGCTTTGCAGAATTCCAATAAAATTCTGAGCCCTTCTGAGCCCTCGCTTCAGATAATTGATAAAAGCAATTCTCGTGCGCCATTAAACCGGTTTCATTTCAAACGCACTTGCGTTACCCCAGTGACTCCGCAAGACCCAGTTTCATGAAGTTCGTGCCGCGTCACCCACTTCCGCTGGCTGATCAGATATACTCGCAGAAGCGAGGAAAACCGGCGTGCCCTACGTCCGCGCAGGTTGCATCCGCGATGGACGGTACGCGTGTACCTGTTACGCACATACGTCACGTGCGTGCGTATTATACATGCGCGCGTGCGGCCGACGATGAGAGATCGTTGCGTTGGAAATTGCGGGGGCAACGCCGACGTGCGCGCATCGAAAACTGGGCCAAGTGTATGATAATAAATAATTCGCGCTTATACCCGATCCGGTTTAAACGCACGGCACTCTCCACCTTCGATCCGCAAACGACGTGTATGTTATCATTATATGCGTGCATCTCCCAAGCTACGATATAAGGCAATTTTTTTAATGCATCGATTGATCGATCGCATTGTACTCAAATGCATCTTTCATAAAGCAGAGTTATATTTGCGCATAATGCAATCGACCAGTTGACGAATTAAGAAACTCGTCTAAATTCAATTACTCTGCAACTTTTTCAGTTGAATCTATTTTGGTGTTACGAGAACTACTTGATGAAATCATATAAAATCACCAAAAAAACATTCGTAAGTTGATTTATAAAAACATATTTTTATAAGAATAAGAATATTAAGGGAAAGTTGCCGATTATTTTACTTTTGATATATCATTACAAATTATCAAAATCTAAGCCATTTATCTTACCTTTTCTACAATTTAGTTACAAAATTTGCTGAAAAGTAACTACGATATCGCAATTTTTCTATGAGCACAAATAACAAAATTTTTGTACCTATTTTTTCGAGTGTAATAAAGCATTATATTATAGCTTTCAAATATTATAGCTTTCAAATAATCCAAGAAACAAGTAGAGCAATTAAATTTTTAAGTAAAGAAGTATGATTTAGGAGCGGGGATGCGATTTAATCTTCTCCCATATGGATATGAATAAATTTAGTAAAAATATTTTGGCTATTTATGGAAGATCGCAACGTGTTCATTTGCACACGCATAAATCCATGTGCACGCAATGTGCACATATGATTCAATATGCGTGATCTTGCACGCATAATGTACGAGTGTCTCCAGCTGTCTCCCTATTTAACTGCATTTCAGAAGAGAAAGGAAGACTTCTGCGGTAGAAAAGAAAAAGGAAGTTCAGTAAGACTTTGTTCTCTCTACACAACACTTATTTTTATGCCTACTCATTTGCACCCGCTTATGATCAGGCACGTGCTACCCGGATCGATAAGGAATGATAGCATTGTGCCTCGTACTTACGAACCTCGTAAGTGCATTTAATGCACGTCGAACGATTCTTTCATTATCTTATGTTCTGAATTCAAGGATAAAACCGTATTTTATTACGATACAATTAAATATAATTTTTGTTATGCCGAACGCCACAAAGTTATAGCAAGTATACAGAGAGAATTTTTCTTCCTTGTACTTGCTCTATTTTGTGGCGCTCGGTATTGTTCAATTCTTTCATTATTATCTCTATACTTTTACTAAATTTCTTTATCCTTGGTTGGAATATTTTTTGCAGTAAATTATTTAGTGTGTTTTAGTGTTTGTATCATTATTAAATTGACAATCAATTGAATTTATGATATTATTTCTAGATTTAGTTTATGATTGCATTTCAAGTTCGAATGTATTTAGCACGCAATTTATAAAAACTAAAAATGTATAAAAAATTTAAATATAAAATAATATTATAATAATATTAAAGGCACCAAGTCGTGACTGTAGTTGACTCTTTTTTATTTATTTGTTTTATTTTTAAACTTTAATTTAAGCCATTCTCTTAACAATTATAACAAATGTAAAATAAAATAATTGGTAGTTAAAAATTAAAATTTTTTATAAAAAAATAAAGGAAACTAATATAAAAAAAGAAATCAGTACAATGCAATGGAGGATACGCTTCCCGATCGGAGCGACTCTCTTTCACTTCGTAAGCGTGGGTTATAAGCGGTCCGGAGGGCACTGAGTTTAGCCACAAAAATTGCAATAATGTAAGTTTAAAGAGGCTCAAATTATCAAACAATGGTACGACGCAAATTTAAAATTACGTTAACAAGTTACTTCGGTAATCATCATTGGCGACGGTGAGCAACAAATTGGCCATCGACACGATGGTGCAAACCGACCGATAAAATTAACGATCCTCAGGGAAAAACGACAGTGGTAAATTATAATTTCATTTCCGAAAAATATACGCCAGATCAATATTGTCGAAGACGATTGGCCGTATCTGTTTGCGGTGCTGATTTGCATCGCAAATAAATACGCATCAGGAAAACGAGCTGCGAGACCGATCATCAGTTCAATGAAACTGGTTTGGATCACCATGGCTCGCTATATAAATAAAATATCGCTTCATAAAAAACCTGAAAAGTACATTTGTTCATAGTATACGTGAGAGAAAGAAACGTACGAGTGTATATATGCGAATATAAACCGGACTCTTTGTTGAGAACTGAGTGCTCTTTTCATCTTACCTATTCTAATAATACTATAAAATTATCTGAACAAAGATGAGCTCATAGCTTTAAGTGCTAATCGATGATATTTTCATAATTAATATCTACTATTTTATAGGATAGATCGCATAACGAATTGGATCACAGCACAGTGATTCCATCATTTTGTTAAAAGACTTAATTTTTTTACCTGTATTTGTTACGTCGGCTTCCATCTTAACGTATTACTACGGAAATCAGTTATAATTGCATCACAACTTTAGACGCTTTATTGTAAGAAAGATATGTGAGTAATACTACCAACATGATGAAGCGTACGTAGTTTTACCATGCGCGCCTGTATGAATAGGCAACCTGTCACACTGACATGTCTGCAACGCAACACCCTGTACGTATCAAAATAATGTTTCTAACTTATTTTATAAATTATTTGAAGTTATCATTTGATGTTTTGACCGTAAAGTTGATTTTTAAAAAAGAAATTACACGTATAAGTACTGTACATTTTGATTATTTATTGCTGTAGATATATGTAATCTAAATGTTTATTACAGGAATTAAATAATTAGAGACGAAATTGTGGGATTTAATGATTAACAAGATTTAAATATATAATATTAATATTTTAGTAAAGAGTCACATATGTTTCTTTTTATGTTCTCCAAGCATTTTTTTAAATATTTTTCTTAGTATCGGTTTTTAAATTGAATAATTTTGTTCTAATGTTTGTAGTAAATTTCTTAAAATCACGAAATGTAAATAAAAATATAATTGTACAAATGTAAGAAGAAATATTATATGTAATATATACATATAATTGATTTAATAATCTATAACAATATCTATGAATATATCACTTAATAACTAACTACTAAAATAACTACTAAAAAAATAAAAATATATAATTTTGTAACAAAATACTGTACTTTCTTTAGTCCTTTTTTAAACAATCAAAATCAATTTTTAAATTTATTCTTGTAGTGGACTATATTATTATACTTGTTTCTCTAAAAAATTAAAGTTAGAAAATTAAAGTTTATGTTTAAAGAATAACAAGTTAAAGTTAAAAATTATATTTTTTAGAATTAATTAAGTCAAAAGTTATAAACGTTTTAACTTTATTATATAACTTTCAACTTTTTTGAAGCAGTTAACACCAAACCCTTCAACAATTTTCCGTCTTTAGTAATTTTTTCTATATTGAAAGGCACAATCAATATTCCTGAACAGTAAATTTTTAATAATTTATAACAATTAAAAAATTAATTTTTGCAACAAACTTTATATGTCAAAAATGTCTTTTACGCTACGGTCTTATTCCCAATTATTTTTCTATCTAACCATTATGGTCTATATAGATTTTAATAAGTTCTTAAATCTCGTGTACAATTTCTGATGCAATACGTATTATCACAATAATACCGAGAAGCGTTTCCCCCTCCCATCTTCATTTCGTCACGATAAAATCCGCGCAATAATACGTACGTATTCATAACGTGCTACGCTACATTCGACGAAGCATCTCATTCGCTTATTCACCATCACGATGGATTTATCGTTGCTTTCGTCGCCCTTTACGCTACTTTTGATTACTCTGATCGTCATTGGCGTCCTGAAAGTTGTTACTGTATTTTATCGTATCTATACTTTCTGGAAAAAAAAGGGCGCGCCATACTTTCCAAATTCGTGGTCGTCTAATATAACGGGTTGGAAATTGCTTCTGGCCCGCATCAGTCTTACCGAATATTGCAAATATATATACAATTACATCCCAAACGCTAAATATGTTGGAATGATGGATTTTGCCACAACTACCGTGCTACTACGTGATCCCGAACTGATCAAAGACATCATGGTGAAGGACTTCGAACACTTCCCGGATCATCGCAGTTTTATTAACGAAGACATAGAACCGTTACTCGGCAAGAACATTTTTGCCCTGCGTGGTGATCGTTGGAAAGAAATGAGAAATACATTGAGCCCGTCTTTCACCGCCAGCAAGATGAAGTTCATGTTTGATCTCATATCAAAATGCTCTAAGGACTTTGTTGATTATTTCGCGGATCATCCTGAAATCTGCCATGCGATCGAGACAAAGGAAGCTTTCAGAAGATATACCAACGATGTAATTGCTACCGCAGCCTTTGGCATAAGCGTGAACTCTATGAAAGATCAAGATAATGAATTTTACATAAGAGGCATGGAGACTACCAAAGCTTTTAGTGGTTCCCTAATAATGATCAAGATGACAATTATGCGATTGTGTCCAAACTTTGCTAGAAGAATGGGTCTGACATTATTTTCACCAGCTACAACGAAGTTTTTTAAAACTGTCGTCGCGGAAACCATCAAAGCGCGAGAAGAGCAAAGTATTGTCCGACCGGATATGATTCATTTACTGATGAAGGCTCGGGACAAGAACGACGCCAGCGTACGCAAGATGACCCTGGACGACATCGTCTCACAAGCTTTTGTTTTTTTCTCTGCCGGTTTTGATACAACCGCGACACTAATGTGTTTTGCCGTTCACGAACTAGCGGTTAATCAAGACGTTCAGAACCGTTTGCGCGAAGAGGTGCAAAAGCATCTCGCAGAAGGGAACGGTGAGATTTCCTACGACTCGCTATCAAAGATGTCTTACATGGACATGGTGATTTCCGAGACTCTCAGAAAGTATCCACCGGCAATCTTCACCGACAGACTTTGCACACAGAGATACGAACTACCGCCGTCACAACCAGGCTGCAAGAGTGTCATCCTTGAACCTAACAGTGTATTGATGTTACCCATTTACGGTTTACATCACGATCCGCAGTATTTTCCGAACCCGGACAAATTCGATCCCGAGAGGTTCAGCGAGGAGAACAAAGACAACATTGTACCGTATAGTTATCTACCGTTCGGTCATGGACCTAGAAAATGTATCGGCAATCGATTTGCTTTAATGGAGACGAAAATTTTAATAGCTCATCTTTTGCAAAAGTTTACTGTAAAAACTACAGAAAAAACTGTCGAACCGATTGTATTCAGTAAAAAGGAATTTACGTTACAACCTGTTGGTGGATTCTGGGTCGCTTTAGAGAAGAGAGAGAATATTCTATAAAATGAAAATGTTTTATAAAAAAATTGAAAGAGTATTAGTCAATTGTATTGATCGTTTTCAATGACTTATGTAACTTACAATTATGCTATATGAGTGGTAAGTAGTGAGTGGTGAAGAATGTATTTCTTATTTTTATCAACAGGTTTGACATTTTGACATTTGGTTTTGAATTCTACTATTGTCGAAAAAGTTCTTATCCACCCAAAATTGGTCCCGACCTCATCTATAAAATACAATTCATACTTTGAGAATCTTTTCTCAATACTATTACACATCTCATGCGCATTTAAATTTATTTTAACGCAAGGATAATTATTAACGTTTGGAGAACATTTTAACAAGTTCTGAAAGAAATGTTAAAAGTTATTTTTTTATTAAATATATTTGTAATGAAATAAAGAGCACTCAACCCATTATTTATAACGTTTTAAAAAAATGAGTTTTTAAATATTATATAAGTATTTTTTAAATTATTGTATACCGCTTGGAAAGAATAAAAAATTATTGTTTTTTATATTAGATGTATGAAATAAATATTCTAGTTGTAACGCTAGAATAATATATTTAATACTTTCTAACCGTAAAGGCTGTGTATTCAATTAAATATTATAATTTTTGAATTAACTGTACATTTTATAATTATTTACATTTAATATTACAATGGTACACTGAAAGAAAATTTTAATAAACATTTGTTGTAATGTAATGAAACATTTATTAAATGTAAATAAATATTTATTTATAAGAATCACTAATACTATATAATTTAACTGTCATTTTTTTATTAAATAAATATTTATGTATAGTAAGTCAATATTTCATTGCAAGTATTCAAACTAATATTTATTAAAATTTAGTAACTTTTTTCCTCAATGTAGCATTTAATCTACATTCTGATACGTTTCGGAGATTACTGCTAATCAAATATGATTAATTCACTGGAATAAAAATATGTATACAATATAAAAGAAAGAAAAATAATCCATTATACTAACCAGTGCAATATGTGTAAGTAATTTACACAAATGTCTTTAAGGAAGTTATTTATTATTGATAGCGATATTTCTAAGATATCTTTTTAATAATGATAAGGATCTTTTTTATGGGATTACAGAAAATGTTATTTTTTTTCATTATCATTGTGCAAGAATGATAAGATAATAGAAATAAGATAAATCAAAATTATTTATTGCAATAATATTTTGTATTTTGGAAGCCAACTGTAAAACTACAATTTAATCTTCAATAAACATATGTACTTTATATTCTTTTTTAATTTTTATTTTTTATTCAAAAATAAAATAAAATGATAGGCATCCTACCAATTTTATAAAATTTAAATTATAATGACACATATTTTCAGTACCTGAAAGTGCACACATTTACTTGCAAACATTTCTGTTATGTGCATAACAGAAAATTAGTTTTTATAAAAACACAACAAACTCTAATGACTAGTAACAATCCAACAACATGTAAATAGAAGTAATGAAATTGTTCTTAGAATTCAACGCGAATTGCACGCGATATTATAATATTCCACTACTTCAGATATATTTCATGATCACTGTCCTTCCTCTATAATATCAACTAAATTTTTATCATAGCAAAAATTTAGTAAATTAAAGTTTATAACTTTGAAAAATAACTAGTTACAGTAAAAAATTAAATTGTTTAGAATTAAATTAAATTAAAAGTTATTAACTTTTTAACGTTATTATTTAACTTTGAACTTTGTAACTTGTTACTATCTTCTTTTTTAGTAATTTTTCCTATATTGATTGGCGCAAACAATTTTCTTCTACAGTCAATTTTCAATAATTTATACATAACAATTATTTTCAAAAATTAATTTTTGCAACCTGCTTTTTATATTAGAAATATCTTTTTGTTCCGGTTTTATTCTCAAGTACTTTTTTATCTAACCATTGTTCGGAACATATGTTAATCAAACAGACTAAAGTATTAATATAACTCACGATAACAATTACTGATGCAATATGTATTATCACAATAATATCGAGAGGCGCTTCTCCCTCCCACCTTCATTCTATTCACGATAATATCCGCACAACACGTACGAGTATGTATGTACTCTCATAACGTTTTACGTCACATTCGACGAAGCATCTCGTTTGTTCACCGCCACGATGGATTCGTCGTTGCTTTTATCGCCATTTACACTACTATTGATTACTCTGATCGTCATCGGTATCCTGAAAGTTGCTGCTGTACTGTATCATATGTACTTTTTCTGGAAAAATAAGGGCGTGCCATATTTGCCAGATTCGCTATCGTCTCTTAGAACGATTTTAAAATTGTTTACGGGTCGCATCAGTTTTACCGATTATTGCCAATACATATACAATTATGTTCCGAACGCCAAATATGTTGGACTGATGGATTTTTCCTCACCTGTCGTGCTATTACGTGATCCTGAACTGATCAAAGATATTACAGTGAAGGATTTTGATCATTTCCCGGATCACCGCACTTCCATTGATGAAGATTTGGAACCATTACTCACCAAAAACATCACCGCCTTGCGCGGTGATCGTTGGAGAGAAATGAGAAATACATTGAGCCCGTCTTTCACCGCCAGCAAGATGAAGTTTATGTTTGATCTCATATCGAAATGCTCTAAAAACTTTGTTGAGTATTTGGCAGACCATCCGGAAATCTGTGATGCGATCGAGACAAAGGAGGTCTTTAGGCGATACACCAACGACGTAATCGCTACCGCAGCCTTTGGCATAAGCGTAAACTCTATGAAGGATCGAGATAACGAATTTTATATGAGAGGCGTGGAGACTACCAAATTTTCTAATGGCCCTGTAATAATGGCCAAGATGTTATTCATGCGTGCGTGTCCAAAACTCGCCAAATGGATAGGTCTGACATTTTTTCCATCGGCTACATCGAAGTTTTTTAAAACTGTCGTGGGAGAAACCATCAAAGCGCGAGAAGAGCAAGGTATCGTTCGACCAGATATGATTCATTTGCTTATGCAGGCACGAGACAAGAACGACGCCAGTGTACACAAGATGACTCTAGACGACATCGTCTCGCAGGCTTTTGTCTTTTTCTTCGCTGGTTTTGATACAACCTCGACACTGATGTGTTTTGTCGTTCATGAACTGGCAGTTAATCAAGATATTCAGAATCGTTTGCGCCAGGAGGTGCAACAATATCTCGCCGAAGGGAACGGTGAGATCTCCTACGACTTGCTATCAAAGATGTCTTACATGGACATGGTGATATCTGAGACTCTCAGAAAATATCCACCGGCCATCCTCATCGACAGACTTTGCACAAAGAAATACGAATTACCACCGTCACAGCCAGGTTGCAAAAATGTTATCATCGAGCCTAACAATCTACTGATGTTTCCCGTTTACGGTTTACATCGCGATCCGCAGTACTTTCCGAATCCCGACAAGTTTGATCCCGAGAGGTTCAGCGAAGAGAACAAAGACAACATTGTACCGTACAGTTATCTACCATTCGGTCATGGACCTAGAAAATGTATCGGTAATCGATTTGCTTTAATGGAGACGAAGATTCTGATAGCTCATCTTTTGCAAACATTTACTCTAAAAACTACGGAAAAAACCGTTGAACCGGTTGTATTTGACAAAAAGGCGTTTTCGTTGCAACCCGTTGGCGGATTTTGGATTAGTTTGGAAAAGAGAGAAACGTGAAAATATTCTAGAAAAATATTGGAAAAATATTGTCACTTTTTTCACCTTCTAGAGATATTCAATGTAATAGATTTATAATAAACAATTGTAGTGTACAATAAGGTTTATTTGCGATGCATAATGTCATTATGCGAGGCAAATACTCGAGCTGAATGGTTAAGTTTTTATTAGTAAGACATAAAAAGATATTATGATATAACAAACATCATGACTTGCGTAGTTTTTCTAGGTCTACTCAACGGTGTTGATCGTTTTTAATGACTTATATAACTTATAATTATATATAAGTAGAAAGTAGAGTGAGTGAGGAATGCATTTTTTATTTCTGTTAACAGCTTTGATATTGATACATATTTTTTTCATGCGTAAGAAATTTGATGTAATTTATTTCGAAATTTAGTTCTCTTCCGTCGCCGAAAAGTTTCTCACCCACCCAAAAATGACCGCGACTCATCAATAATATGCAATCCATACTTTGTATATTCTTTTTCTGTACCATTGCATATCTCATGAGCATTTATATTTTTTCAAAAAATATGTTTAAAAAATATTTTTTATTAATAAAATTTTTTATATTTTAATCCAAACAGAAAACAATGTTTTTAAACAAGTATTTTTTAAAGCATTGGAGAATCATTTTTAAAAGCATAAAAAATATTTATTTAAGTGTCTTTTATTTCACTAAAAAAGACTTTATTTTAATGAAAGAATAATTTTTAACGTTTAGCAAACATTTTAAAAGCATTTATTTGACATGTTTTGATACAAGACGCATTTTATCAAATGCTGAAGGTATTACAATTCTTTCATTACATATCTTTTTAATGAAATAAAAAGAACTTATCCCATTATTTCTAATGTTTTTAAAAATTATTTTTTAAAAGTTGTAAAAATTGTTTTTCACATATTATAAATATATTTTTAAAAACATTATGCTTAGGAATAGAATCAAAAACTACTGCTTTTTATATCAGATATATAAAATAAATATTTTAATTAACGAGAAACGGCATATTGGTCGAAAGCAGTTTTCAGTGCTCAACATTTTTTTATGTTTTACAGACATTTATAGGATTCCTTAAACTGAGCGCCAAATTGTTTTTCCGGACTTAAAACACAAATTTTTAAGAAAAACCTCGACTGTCACAAAATGAAATTGCTAATCAATTTAATTATTTTTTTATGCTTGTACTTCTCCTTTATCTCGAAAAACTATAAAGAAATTATTGCGAAAAATATTGTTGTTGAGGTAATACTTTAAGTCCGGAAAACAATTTGGCGCAGTTTAAGGAATCTTATTAATGTTTATAAATTCACATAAAAAAATGAACACTAACAATAAGAACAGCTTTCTATCGATATGATTTAATTAATTGTTACACTTCCCGTTCATATTAGGATTATTTCATATTCTAGTTATAATATTGAAAACATTTAATTATCAATATTTTAGTTATAAAATGCTTGAACAGAAGATTTTTTACATTTTCTACATATAAAGGCTGTGTCAAAAAATTAAATATTATAATTTTTAGAACTGTACATTTAATAAATAATTATATTTAGTATTAATAGTATCTATATTTAGTCTACATTCTGATACGTTTTCAAGATTATTGCTAATCAAATATAATTCATTGTCTGAGATAAGATTAAGTAAAAAAAGAAAAATAATGCATTATATTTAATCAGTACAAAATGTGCAGATAATCTGCACAAACATTTGTAAAGAAAAATTTGTTATTGATTGCGATATTTACAAGAGATATCTTTTTAATGGTGATAAGAATTTTTTATAATTTTTATAATGAAAATATTGTTATTTTTTTTATTGTTGTCGTGTAAAAATGATAAGGTATTGGAAATAAGATAAATCAAAATTTTTTATTGCATTAATGTTTTGAATTTTAGAAACCAACTGTACAATTATAATTTAGCCTTTAATAAACATATGAATTTTATATTCCTTTTATAAGTTTATTTCTTATTGAAATAAAATAAATTAATATGCGTCCTATCATTTTTTCAAAATTTGCATTAACCGTGTAATAAAACCCATATTGTGAGGTCCTTAAATTAATACACATAGGTCGTTTCCGAGGGGGTAACCACTCGCTAAAATGTTGTCCCACAGATTATATGATTTCATATGATTACACAATAATTTGTCGTAATTGCATAGGTAATTATCAGATTTCTTATGATTAAAAATGATTTTATTTGACTAGAAACATTTGCTAATTTATTTCAAATAAAATTAAATTGAAGGCTAATCACTCAGAAAATGGATATATTCAAGACTTTATTGGAATTCATTATAATTGATAAAAGATTTTTCTAATAAAAGGGTCATCAAAATTTTTGATAACCTTTTTTCTAAAAACAATGTGAAAAATTGATTACAAAAACCAAAAGTTTGTACTGATTTCATCAAATTTTATAATAGTCATACATGATTTTATTATATGTAAAGATATAGAGATTTCATAATGATTTCAGAAACATTGTCCCACGATTACGTTAAGTGATTACTCCCTCGCAAATAAATAATAGGTTACTCACCTTTTTCTCCGGTTGCGCTGCTCAACGCCAACCAAGCCTCTGTTGCTCATTCTTTCGGAATTTTTTCCAGTGCTGCTTCTCCATAGTTCTTACACACGATCTCACTCGCGCGCGTTTATTACCGAAATGCAACGAATAGAGAACTAATTGCGCAAGCCGTAAGTAATTCCCGATTAAAGGCGATTTGAGAGCGCGTCGCTGGTCGCTGCGCTGCGTTCCGGGAAAGGCGTTAGCGGGAAAGAGCATCGATAGCGGACGACATAAGCGTTGACAACTTCACTCCGATTTACCGCTGCGACGCGACGCGAGTGACGCGAGTCAAGATGCCATTAGAGTTAAGATGCCGAATCGACGCGGTTGACATTTACTTTCTGTATATGCGTGCATTAGCGCGCGTTACAGCACGCGTAAAATACCTTGAGCGCGCACACTGCACGGAAGCCATTTCGATTAGTCGTCTCGATTTCTGCTCCTTAACCCTCGCTCGACTCGCGCGATAAGTCGAAGTCGCGATAGTGAAGATGACGTCATCCGCTCTCGGCGCTCTTTCCCGCCAGCGGAACGCCACGGAGACGCAGCGCAGCGAATCGCTCTTTAATTGAGAATTACGTACGGCCCACGCGATTGATCCGGTATTCATTGCGTTTTGGTAATAAATGCGCGCGTGTGAGATCGCGTGTGAAGCAGCGTTGCGAAGAATTCCGAAGGAAGGAACAGCAGAGGTTTGTTCGGCAACGGGCAGCGCGGCCGCGAAGAAGGGTGAGTAACCTATTACTTACTTGTTATTTATTCGCGCGGTATTGTCTCGTAGCGCGCAACTCGCTCTCGGTCAAGATACTACGTTGCAAATCCAAGCGTGTATTTTTATGTCTAAAATTATGTTGTTGCTCTTTACGCATTTGTATGCGTGCATTTTTTTATATGCTCAGATGTGTAATTTAATACTGATACACGCCTATGCGTGTAAAAAGTACAAAAATTATACACATAAATTTAATTTAATGCATAAAAGATACAAATGCGTAAAAAGTGACTACACGTTTTACCTCGGTCGTTTTCGATCGATCTGATTGTGAGACTTCTAAAGTGCTCAAAAAATTCTATTAAAAAATTCACACATGTTCTTTAAGACCTCTACTAAATTATTCTACTATGTAGATATTGAAAAAAAGTTTGAAGGCATAGGGCCAGGTACGTAAAATACATGAGAATTAAGAATCGTCAAAAATAGCATAGATGCGTGTGTGCCATCGCAGGGTTAAGACACCGGTCGAAAGTAAATCTTAATGCTCAATAATAGTTTGCTAGATAAATTTATATGCACTTACAAGTTTTCACAAAGTGCGCGCTGTATGTTTGCCGAATTTTGAACGCGTACATTAAGTAGAATAAGCATAATATCACAAAATAAAATTGTTAATTAATTTAATAATTTTGATGCCAACAAGCATCTCTGCTTTCTTCTTTTAACGCGAGGAAATTTCTAAATTTTGTTTCAAATGTCACTCTGATTATGAGTGCAGTCAACGTGATACTACAACTTGATCGCATTCTTTCTCCTTCTCTATTAAAATTAGTCCCGAACATAATTTTGAGCGTTTTAAATTTTGATAATTTAAAATATGACATTAAGAATAATAAATTACTGCTACTACTAATATGTTATTCACTTTTTTGTAATTTAAATTATAAAATTTAATCACAAGTAATACAGAATAAATTTGTATTATAACATATAAATTTTACGTTTTTAAATTGTATTTGCTATTTACAATAATAAGTAAATCTTTGTAATAAATTATTTATATGATTTAATTTAAAGTTTTCTAATTTCTAAGTTTAGTACATATTTGAATCGAAAAATCAGATGTTTTTTTATGCAAAAATTAAAAAAAATAATTTTATATAAACTTTGTTATGTATTAAACTTCCACGTTATCAAACAAATTATAATTATTCTTTAGTATACTAGATAAATCAAGGCTTGATATTAATTTAAAAGTTTAAGGAGAATTTCTATTTTGTCGTGCTAACATTTCAGAGAAGTTTATTAGGATTCGTTTTTAGAAAAATGTGTATTCTTTAAAATTACTTTGTGTCCATATTATTTATTATTATTTAAAAACTGATTTCCTGAGGTGAAATATTATTTTGTTTTTTGACAATAACTTAATAAATATTAATACGATACAATTTTAATCAACGCTAATTAGCCATCTTATAGGTAAAAGTTCATAAAACAAACATAATTTACAATTCATTAAAGAGAGAAAAAAGAATGTGTTTATAGAATAGGGATTGTAAAATATTAACAACTAATGTCATGAAAGGTACTTTTATTAATAAAAAAAAAACATAAATTAATAACCTTTTATAAATTTTATACAAATAAGTGCTATAAAACAAGATTTTACGAAAATTTCATAAAATATATTTATTTTACTAAAAAGAAGTCCTCTTAAATAATTCTTTTGACTAGAAAATTTTTAAAAATAAAGCTTAAAAACTTTTAAAAATAATTTTTGCTTCTAATAAACATTGTAGACGTCTACAATAACATTATAAAATCACAAGAGAGATGTTCATGGCATACGATCATATTCCACAACCACGGCCCACATACAACATGAATTTACTTGCCAAATTCATAAATACGTTACAACATAGAATAAATTCAATGATTATTTCAAATTCACATTCAAAGCTTCCAAGATAGACTAAAATTAAAAAATAAATATGTAACATACTTCTTAAAATTAGAGAGTACAATTATAAAAATTCCTGCTACCTGCAAAACTGAAATTCAACTTTTATAAAAACAAAGCAAACAATAAATAATTAGTAACCATCCTATAATATATAAGTAGACTGTGATGAATTTTAACGGTTGTTGTTTAAAATTTAATGCAAATTATATTAGATATCATAATATTTCACTATAGCAAATATATTTCATGACAGTCGTCCTTCCTCTATATCATTACAACAATTTCTGATGCAACATGTATTATCACAATAATATTGAGAAGCGCTTCTCCCTTCCATCTTCATTTTATTTGCGTGATAAGACTTGTACAAAACATACGAACATTCATAATGTTCTACGCTGCGTTCCGAGCATCTCGTTTCCTCGTTACAGTCACGATGGATTCATCGTTGCTTTCGTCCCCGTTTACACTACTATTGATCACTTTGATCGTTATCGGTGTTATAAAAGTTATCGCGATAATATATAATATGTACTTTTACTGGAAAAATAAAGGTGTGCCTTATTTGCCAGAATCATTACCGTCTCTTCTAACGGATTGGAAAATGTTATTAGGCCGAATTAGTTTTGTTAATTATTGCCAATACATATACGACTACTTCCCCAACGCAAAATATATTGGAATAATGGATGCTACCACGCCTGCCGTACTACTGCGTGATCCCGAGCTGATCAAAGATATCATGGTGAAGGATTTTGAACACTTCCTGGATCACCGCACTTTCGTCGACGAAGATATGGAACCGCTATTTGGCAAAAACATTTTCTTCCTCCGCGGTGATCGCTGGAGGGAAATGAGAACTATATTGAGCCCGTCTTTTACCGCCAGCAAGATGAAGTTTATGTTTAATCTTATATCAAAATGCTCTAAGGACTTTGTTGATTATTTGGCAGACCATCCGGAAATCTGTCAAGCGATCGAGACCAAAGGAGCCTTCAGACGGTACACCAACGACGTAATCGCTACCGCAGCCTTTGGCATAAGTGTGAACTCTATGAAGGACCAAGATAACGAATTTTACAAGAGAGGCGTGGAGGCTACTAAATTTTCTAGTGGATTACTAACAACAGCCAAGTTTATATTTATGCGTGAGTGTCCAAGGCTCGCCAAGTGGATGGGTATAACATTTTTTCCAACAACTACAGCAACATTTTTTAAAACTGTTGTGGAGGAAACTATCAAAGCGCGGGAAGAGCAAGGTATCGTCCGACCAGATATGATTCATATACTAATGCAGGCTTGGGACAAGAAAGACTCCAGCGTACACAAGATGACCATAGACGACATCGTCTCGCAGGCTTTCATTTTTTTCCTCGCCGGTTTTGATACAACTTCGACACTGATGTGTTTCGCGATTCACGAACTAGCGGTTAATCAAGAGATTCAGAACCGTTTGCGTAAGGAGGTGCAACTTTATCTCGCCGAAGGGAACGGTGAGATTTCCTACGACTCGCTATCGAAGATGTCTTATATGGACATGGTGATTTCCGAGGCTCTCAGAAAGTATCCACCGGTAGTGTTTCTCGACAGAATTTGCACAAAGAAATATGAACTGCCGCCAGCGGGGCCAGGCTACAAGAATGTGATTCTTAAACCTGACAGTCTACTGATGTTTCCCATTTACGGTTTACATCGCGATCCGCAGTATTTTCCAAATCCGAACAAGTTCGATCCTGAGAGATTCAGCGAGGAGAACAAAGACAACATTGTACCGTACAGTTATCTACCATTTGGTCAGGGACCTAGAAAATGTATCGGCAATCGATTTGCCTTAATGGAGACGAAGATTTTGATAGCTCATCTTTTACAAAAATTTACTCTAAAAACTATGGAGAAAACCGTCGAACCGATTGTATACGATAAAAATGAGTTTACTTTACAACCTGTTGGTGGATTCTGGATCAGCTTGGAAAAGAGAGAAAAATAAAAATATTCTATAATTGAAAAAACATTGTCACATTTTCAATTATCAGAAATATTCAATACGTTTATGCATTCAGTAAACGATTAAAGTGTGAAATAAAATTGATTTGATGTATTATGTAAGGCAAATAATCAAATCTAAAGATTAAATTTTTATTAAGGAGACATAAAGAATATTAGTTTACAATAAACATACATCGTAACTAGCGTAGATTCTCAAATCTAAGTACTCGACTGTTTCATTGTTTTCACTTATATAACTTACTATTATCATTTATATGAATGATAAATGTGAAGAGTGTATTTATTTCTTATCTTTGTTGATAACACCTTTGATATTGATGTACCTTTCTCATGTGTAAGAAGTCTGATAATTGCATTATTTTGAAATTTGATTTCAATTCCTGGTTTTAATTCCCACTAAAAAATTTTTCACTCAAAATTAACTCACCTATCTGGCGTTATCCATACTTTGGTAATCCTTATTTTATACACTATTAAACAATACATGCAAATTTACAATATTTTTACAAAAGCAATATTTCTTATTAATAAGAATTTTCAAATTTTAACCCAAGCATCAAAATATGTTTTCAAAAGTATTTTTAAACGTTTAAAAATTATGTTTAAAAACGTTAATAATAATAAGTGTCTTCTATTTCATTAAAGAAATTTTATTTTAACGAAAGAATGTTTTTTTAATGTTTTAAAAACATTTTGAAAACATTTATTTTATATAGAAAAACAATTTTTTCAAGTGTTAAAATATACATTTTCAAAACGTTAAGAATTATCTTCCTATTTCAATAAATATTTTTTTAATGAAAAAAGAGGGACTTAATCGATTACTTTACGTTTTTTAAAATGATTTGCAAATGTTTTAAAAATACTTTTAAAAACATTGCTGTTTAGGAATATAATCTAAAGTCACCGTTTTGTTATAACAGCTATATAAAATTAATATCTTATTTATGATATATATGCTTGGATAAATATTTGACGTGTAAAGAGTGTATAAATTTAATTAAACTTATAGTTTTTGTATGAAGTTAATTGTACGTTTTATAATTAATTACATTTAATATTGGTAACATTTATATTTATTAGCTTACATTCTGAATGTTTTGGAGGTCTTTACTAATTGGATATGATTTATTATTTGAGATCTAGGTATGTATTTATATATAAAAAAGGAAAATTAATCTATTATATTCAATTCAAAATGTTCAAGTAGTCTACAACATATAAATATTTGTAAAGAAGAATTTTACATATTTTTATTTTATTGATGAAGTAATTTCCAACATATTTTATATTTAAAAAATTAAGGTTTATGACGTTTCCAGCATTTGTAAACACACGTTAATAATTTGTTTGTAACAATTAGATGAAAAACTGATTCTTGCAACGTGCTTTTTATATCAAAAACGTTTTTTTTATTCCTATCTAATTTTTAATTATTATCTTCTACTTAACCTTGCTGGTCTGGGCATGGACGGAAGGAGTTTTAATTGTTTATTATCTTTTTTGAATAAAATAAAAACTAAAAACGAGTTACATATTTCTTTCCCCGTTAGTATTTTTTCCGTAGTATCGCTTAGCACAGTTTTATAACAAGTTGTAAAATTAGCTGTAAAATTATTTTTTGCCACGTTCTCTTTATACCATAACTATTTTTTAGACTTTAGTCTTACTTTTAATAAGTTATTTTGAGCTGACCTTGGCCTGGCCATAAGCTTCAATAGGTTAATATATCTCGTAATCATACTTACGCTGCAACACGAGTCATCAGAATAATACTGAGAGGCGCGGTTCTCCCTCCCAACTTCGTTTCATTTGATAAGTTCCGTGCAAAACGTACGTACGGTCAAAACGTTCTACGCCGCGTTCGAAGCATCTCGTTTACCGTCACGATGGATTTATCGTTACTTTCGTCGCCCTTTACGCTACTGTTGATCACTCTAATCGTTATCGGCGTCCTGAAAGTTGCCGCTATAGTGTATAATGTGTACGTTTTCTGGAAAAATAAAGGTGTGCCCTACTTGCCAAATTCGCTATCGTCTTTTATAATGGACTGCAAAATGTACTTGGCTCGTATCACTTTTGTCGATTATTTTCAATATATGTACGATTACTTTCCAAATGCAAAATATATTGGTATATTGGATTTTGGCACGCCTGCCGTGCTACTGCGTGATCCCGAGTTGATCAAAGATGTCATGGTGAAGGATTTTGAACACTTCCTGGATCGTCGCACTTTTGTTGACGAAGACATGGAACCGCTATTCGGCAAGAACGTTTCCGCTCTGCGCGGTGATCGTTGGAGAGAAATGAGAACTATATTAAGCCCGTCTTTTACCGCCAGCAAGATGAAGTTCATGTTTGATCTTGTATCTAAATGCTCTAAAGAGTTTGTTGATTATTTAGACAACCATCCAGAAATCTGTCAAGCGATCGAGACAAAGGGGGCTTTCAGACGGTACGCAAACGACGTAATTGCTACCGCAGCCTTTGGCATAAGCATTAACTCTATGAAGGATCGAGATAACGAGTTTTATGTGAGAGGTGTGGAAGCTACCAAATTTTCTAGTGGATTGTTATCAATGGCCAAGTTCATACTTATACGTAAGTGTCCTAAGCTCGCCAAATGGATGGGTATAACACTTTTAAAGCCGACTACAGCAACATTTTTTAAAACTGTCGTGGCGGAAACCATTAAAGCGCGTGAAGATCATGGTATAGTCCGACCGGATATGATACATTTACTGATGCAGGCTTGGGACAAGAACGACGCCAGCGTACACAAGATAACTTTGGACGACATCGTTTCGCAGGCTTTCATCTTTTTCTTTGCCGGTTTTGATACAACCTCGACAGGGATGTGTTTCGCCATTCATGAACTGGCGGTTAATCAAGACGTTCAGAACCGTTTGCGTGAGGAAGTGCAACATTATCTCGCCGAAGGGAACGGTGAGATTTCCTACGACTTGCTATCGAAGATGTCTTATATGGACATGGTGATTTCCGAGGCTCTCAGAAAGTATCCACCGGCGGTCATTGTTGATAGAATTTGCACAAAGAGATATGAACTGCCATCATCGCAGCCTGGCTACAAAAACGTAATTCTCGAACCTAACAGTGTTCTAATGTTTCCCATTTACGCTTTACATCGCGATCCGCAGTACTTTCCGAATCCCGACAAGTTCGATCCCGAGAGGTTCAGCGAAGATAACAAAGACAACATTGTACCGTACAGTTATCTACCATTTGGTCACGGACCTAGAAAATGTATCGGCAATCGATTTGCTTTAATGGAAACGAAGATTTTGATAGCTCATCTTTTACAAAAGTTTACTATAAAAACTACAGAAAAAACTATTGAACCAATTGTATTCGATAGAGGCGAGTTTTCGTTGCAACCTGTTGGAGGTTTCTGGGTCAGTTTGGAAAAGAGAGAAAAGTAAAAGTATTCTATTGAAAAAGTGTTGCCACATTTTCAACATTCAGAAATATTCAATACGTTTATACACTTCGGTAAATGATTAAAGTGTAAAATAAAAGTTATTTGATGTATTGTGCAAGGCAAATGGTCGAATCAAAAGATTAAGTTTTTATTAAGAAGAAATAAAGAAATACTAGTTTATAATAAACATACGTCGTGACTTGCATAGATTCTCAGATCTTAGTTCTCGACTGTGTTCATCGTTTTTAATTACTTACCATTGATGTGAATGATAAGTGTGAAAAGTGTATTTATATCTTATCTCTGTTGATGACAACCTCTGACATTTATGTATTTTTCTCATGTGTAAAAATTTTGATAACAGTAGTTTATTTTGGAATTTGGTTTTAATTTCTACCAAAAAATTTTTTACTCACTCAAAATTAACTCACCTGTCTAGCGCAATCCATACTTTGGTAATCCCTATTCTATATACTATTAAACAATACATGCGAAATTTACAATATTTTTAGAAAAACATATGTAAATAATATTTCTTATTAATAAGATTTTTCAAATTTTAATCCAAGCAGCAAAATATGTTTTTAAAAATATTTTTATATCAGAAATGTTCTTTTTATTCCTCTGTCTAATTTTTAATTATCATCTTTTACTTAACCTTGCTAGTTTGGGCGGAAGAAGTTTTAATTGTTTATATTGTTTATTAACTTTTTTATATAAAATGAAAACTAAAAATGAGTTACATATTTTATTTCCCATTAATAATTTTTCCGTAGTATTACTTAGCGCAGTTTTATAACAATTGGTTGCAAATTTTCTTTTTGCCACGTGTTTGTTATGTGACGATTGTTTTTTAGACTTCAGTCTTACTTTTAATAAATTATTTTAAACTGACCTTAGCCTGGCCATAAGTTTCAATAGGTTAGTATATCTCGTAATCATACTTACGCTGCAACACGAGTCATCAGAATAATACTGAGAGGCGTTTCTCCCTCCTAATTTCATTTCATTTGATAAGATTGGCGCAAAACGTACATACGTACGGTCATAACGTTCTACGCCGCGTTTGAAGCATCTCGTTTTTCTCTTTACCGTCACGATGGATTCATCGTTGCTTTCATCGCCCTTTACGCTACTATTGATTACTCTAATCGTTATCGGCATCCTGAAAGTTATCGTTGTAATGTATAATCTATACGTCTTCTGGAAAAATAAAGGTGTGCCCTACTTGCCAAATTCGCTCTCGTGTTTTATAATGGATTGTAAAATATACTTGGCCCGTATCAGTTTTGTCGATTACTTCCAATATATATACGATTACTTCCCAAATGCAAAATATATTGGAGTATTGGATTCTGGCACGCCTGCCGTGCTACTGCGTGATCCCGAGCTGATCAAAGATGTCATGGTGAAGGATTTCGAACACTTCCTGGATCGCCGCACTTTTGTTGATGAAGACATGGAACCCCTATTTGGCAAGAACGTTTCCGCCCTGCGCGGTGATCGTTGGAGAGAAATGAGAACTATATTGAGCCCGTCTTTTACCGCCAGTAAGATGAAGTTCATGTTTGATCTTATATCGAAATGCTCTAAAGATTTTGTTGATTATTTAGACAATCATCCAGAAATTTGTCAAGCGATTGAGACAAAAGGGGCCTTCAGACGTTACGCAAACGATGTAATTGCTACCGCAGCCTTTGGTATAAGTGTTAACTCTATGAAGGATCGAGATAACGAATTTTACGTGAGAGGCGTGGAAGCTACCAAATTTTCTAGTGTTGGATTATTATCAATGGCCAAGTTCATATTTATACGTGAGTGTCCAAAACTCGCCAAATGGATGGGTATAACATTTTTTCCACCGACTACTTCAAAATTTTTTAAAACTATTGTGGCGGAAACCATTAAAGCGCGTGAAGAGCAAGGTATAGTCCGACCGGATATGATACATTTACTGATGCAGGCTTTGGACAAGAACGACGCCAGTGTACACAAGATGACCTTGGACGATATCGTCTCGCAGGCTTTTATCTTTTTCCTCGCCGGTTTTGATACAACTTCGTCATTGATGTGTTTCGCAATTCACGAACTGGCGATTAATCAAGACGTTCAGAACCGTTTGCGTGAGGAGGTGCAACATTATCTCGCTAAAGAAAACGGTGAGATTTCCTACGACTTACTATCGCAAATGTCTTATATGGACATGGTGATTTCTGAGGCTCTCAGAAAATATCCACCGGCGATCACCGTCGACAGAGTTTGCACAAAGAGATATGAACTGCCACCATCGCAGCCCGGTTACAAAAACGTGATTCTGGAACCTAACAGTGTTCTAACGTTTCCCATTTACGCTTTACATCGCGATCCGAAATACTTTCCGAATCCCGACAAGTTCGATCCCGAGAGGTTCAGCGAAGAGAACAAAGACAACATTGTACCGTACAGTTATCTACCATTCGGTCATGGACCTAGAAAATGTATCGGCAATCGATTTGCTTTAATGGAGACGAAGATTTTGATAGCTCATCTTTTACAAAAGTTTACCTTAAAAACTACAGAGAAAACCGTCGAACCAATTGTGTTTGATAAAAATGAATTTAATTTGCAACCTGTTGGAGGATTTTGGGTCAGTTTAGAGAAGAGAGAAAAGTAAAAGTATTCTACATTTGAAAAAATGTTGCCACATTTTTAACTTTCAGAATTATTTAATTACGTTTATGCACTTCAGTAGATAATTGAAATGTATAACAAAATTTATTTGCGATGTAAGACGTTATTATGCAAAGCAAATGCTTGAGTCGGATAATTAAAGGCCAGAGCAGATTCTTGCGTAACATATAGTGCATACCCCATGACAAAGTCAATCAATTAGAATCCTTTATTTTTTTTCCCAGGATAGAAACGGAAGACTTTGATTAGTTAGTTTTCTTATGCGTTATGCAAAAGTCTGTTCTTCGGCCAGGTATGAGAAGTAACTCGTTACCTGTAACGAAGTTACAGTTAGTTTTTTTTTTTTGGTAACTGTAACTTTGTTAACTTGTTCCATCTGTAACTGTTAACTTAATTATATTTTTTATGTAACTAGTAACTATATTAATAGTTACTAGTAACTATATTAACTATAATAACTAGTAACTATATTAATAGTTACTAGTTATTCCTCCGGGATCGAACATGTTTTTATTTTTTCTATCGCCGTAACATTTTTTACTCACTTAGAATTGGCTCACCTGTAGAACGTAAACTATACTTTGGGAATTCTTGTTTTATATTATTGCATATTGCATATAAATTTATAATGTTTTTACGAAAAATATGTGTAAATAATATTTTCTCTTAATACGATTTTTCAAATTTTAATCCAAACATCAAAATAAATTTTCAAAAATATTTTTAAAATGGTTGAAAATTATTTTGAAAAACGTTAAAAATATCGTATCAAGTCCTTTTTATTTCATTAAAAATAGTTTATTTTAATAAATTTTTAAATGTATCGAAAACATTTTAAAGCATTCATTTTATATTAAAAAACACATTTTTTTTAACTGTAAAAATATACATTTTGCACATGTAAAATTATCCTTTTATTCAATTAAACATTTTTTAAATGAAATAAAGAGGACTTAATCAAATATTTTTAATGTGTTTTAAAATGGTTTTTAAATGTTTTAAAAATATTTTTTTGAAAACATTGTTTGTTGTTTGAAAATATAATCTAAAATCACCGTTTTATTATATTAGCTACATAAAATTAATATTCTAGTTATAATGTGCTTGGACAAATATTTGATACCTTCTACATGTAAAGACTATAAATTTAAATAGTATATAATTTTTTAATTAACTGTACGTTTTATAATTAATTCCATTTATTGTTAGTAACATTTACATTCAGCTTACACTCTGAACGTTTCGGAGATTACTATTAATCGGATACGATTAATAGTAATCTCATTCTTTGAGATAAGTGTATCTATATATAAAAAAGTAAAAATAATTCATTACATTCAATGCAAAATACGTAAGTAATCTACATATAAATATTTGTACAAAAGAATTTGTTATTGTTTGCGATATTTCTAAGAAATATTTTTTTAATAGTGATAACAATTTTTCATAAGATTGTAGATTGTAATAAATTGTTATTTTCTTTCATTATCACGTGCAAGAATGATAAGATAATGGAAATGAAATAAATCAAAATTATTCATTGTAACAATATCCCCCACCCCAAAGATTGTCCACTTACGTTTATGTACTCCCATTCCTGGGAGGACGCAAAAAACGTACTTCCATATTGCATAAATATCTTTATAACGTATTTTGGACCTATGTGCTGTCAGAGATGTTAAAATAATGACCTTACCTTCATAGAATTACAATTAATACATTATGAATACACTGTTGGAAAATTTGTGTACTTTGTGAAAAAAAGCTGCTTTTTCTTTTTTGTTGAAATATTGTATTAACGCAGTAAAATATTAAAGTAGTATTAATATTATTATTTAACACATCCAGATTATTTTAAATTAACACAAAATTTTTGGACCATTTGGGACATGTAATTTATGTAAAATTTAACACAGTTTTTCCAATTGTGTAAATACATAATATAATATATTTAAACCCTGTAAAAAGAATGAATTCGATATGACTTTTTAAAAATTACAAATTTTATAGGGGGCTAATATTTATCTTTGTCGTGAAAGAACATCATTAATTTATTCATTAATTTTAGATCACAACTCTTTTCGTGACAGCAATAAAAATGCGTAAGCTACAAAATTAAAAATTGAAAAGTGTTGTATTATAGTGACCTCACCAAAATCAAAGTCACCCTATTTTACGGTATGTGATTTTTTAACACTAGCCTCAATACATTTACTTTTGAATATGTCACAATTCGGTCCGTGAGACAGACCGGAAATAGAAGAAAAAATGAAAATTTTACAAAAATAAAATTACATATATTCCTGGATCACTGGATTAATATGAAAAACATTAAAAAGGTACGTGTTATTTATATAAGAAAAGCAGCAATTTTTCGTAACAAACCAATTTTTAGAAAAAATGCCGGATTTTTCCGGCGATTTGAACAAAGCTATTTTTTTTCAATTATATCTCTTTTTGATTTTTAGGTTTTTCCTTTCTCTCGCTCTTTTTTTGTTTTTGCTCATTTCTTCCTAATTTTGTTATCTTAATAACCCCATAATATATATTTCCAAATATACATTATGGGGTTATTAAGTTAACAAAATTAGAATAAAAACCCCAATATATATATTTCCAAATAAAATTTTACATAAAATATTAAAAATTTTTTTTGTATTATCTGTGATTCAATTTTACGCTTCAAAATTTTATGTACCACTTATGTTAATAATTAAATTTTTATAATAAATTATATACATAATTTTATTTAAAGTTTTTTAATTTCTAAGTTATTTTTCATTATATTTGGAAAAAACTTTTGTGTATATATATGTTCATATGTTCACATATATTCATAAAACATTTTTTTCATTATTTTATCTACGTCAACATAGCAAGAATGGAGAATAAAAATGTTAAATAAATCAACAAGTTTAGGATATTTTACTTCAATTATAAAAATTGATTACGTTGATAACAAGAAAGATATTTAGGATTAGCTGACGCAAAATACTCGTTAACTCGATAACACTTGCGTAAGCAATGACGAATTGCACAGATGCTATATTAAAAAGATATTAGAAAATCTAATCAGATTAGATTAAAAATAAATTAAAATTGCATCATTTAATATTTTTACTTAAAATTTTAACATTAAATTCAAATACACAAGACAAGAAAACCAGTATTAGTCATAGCGGTTCTTAGAGCCAAATAATAATTTTTTAATTTTTAAATTTTACAATTTCCAACTCAAATTTCGCGCCGCATATTCGTCGGATTTGAAACACAGTCATGAAACCGGAATAGTAATATGAAATGCATTATGCTGCATTTGTTAGTTTGATACTTCTTTAAGGAAAATTTGTTTCAGATTGACAAATTTAGCACATATTTGAATTGAAAAAATCAGGTATTATCTTCGCAAGTTATAATATTCATTGTAATTTAATATGTTTTTTTTATTAACGAATAACTTAATCAATAATTTATAAAACATAGGCTAATGAAAGGTGAAAATGTTAGTTATAACAATGATTTAATAAACATAAACATAAATGTTAAAAGTTTCGACCACTTAATGCAGTCATTCTTAGTCACAAATCATACTCTAAATAATAGATAAATTCAAACGTAATACATAAACATTAAAATTAGCGCTCACAACATTAAAAAACTTATCGGTTTTTTAAGATATCCTAGGCGTGAACTTGAACAAAATACTATCGTATTTCCATATAATATAAAATTCAAAGTGTCCAAAACTATTAATTTCTTTCCGTCATTATGCAAATTGTATAGTGAATATCAAGCTGTAATATTTATTTAACAAAATTTAGAAAAACAATTTTTTCGTAAATAGGAAGGAAAAACAAAAGGAAAACCTTGTAAATGTCAACCTTGTGTAAGAACTTAATCATCCGGTTCGAACATTCGCCTTGCACAACGATGTGATACGATGCAAGTAAATCTTATTGTACACTTCAATCATTTACTAAAATACATAAATATATTGAACATCTGTGAATGTTAAAAGTGGCCACATTTTTGTAAAATATTTTCACGTTTCTCTCTTCTCTAAACTGACCCAGAATCCTCCAACAGGTTGTAACGAAAACTCTTTTGTATTGAATACGACCGGTTCAACGGTTTTTTCCGTAGTTTTCAGAGTAAACCTTTGTAAAAGATGAGCTATTAGAATCTTTGTCTCCATTAAAGCAAATCGATTGCCGATACATTTTCTAGGTCCGTGACCGAATGGTAGATAACTGTACGGCACAATGTTGTCTTTGTTCTCCTCGCTGAACCTCTCGGGATCGAACTTGTCGGGATTCGGAAAGTACTGCGGATCGCGATGTAAACCATAAACCGGAAACATCAGCATATTATTAGGCTCGACAATCACGTTCTTGCAGCCCGGTTGCGACGAAGGCAATTCGTATCTCTTTGCGCAAAGTCTGTCAATGAAGAACGACGGTGGATATTTTCTGAGAGCCTCGGAAATCACCATGTCCATATAAGACATTTGCGACAGCGAATCGTAGGAGATCTTACCGTTTCCTTCGACAAAATATTGTTGCACTTCTTGGCGCAAACGATCCTGAATGTCTTTATTAACTGCCAATTCGTGAACAACGAAGCACATCAGCGTCGAAGACGTATCAAAACCGGCGAAGAAAAAAATGAAAGCTTGCGAGACGATATCGTCCAGAGACATTTGGTGTGTGCTGGCGCTTTTTTTATCCCGAGCCTGCATCAGTAAATGAATCATGTCGGGTCGGACGATATTTTGTTCTTCTCGCGCTTTGATGGTTTCCGCCACGACGGTTTTAAAAAACTTTGCTGTAGCCGATGGAAAAAATGTCAGACCCATCCATTTGGAGAACTTTGGAAATGCACGCATTAATACCATCTTGACCATTACTAGAAATCCGCCAGAAAATTTGGTAGCCTCCACGCCTCTCATGTAAAATTCATTATCTTGATCCTTCATAGAGTTTACACTTATGCCAAAGGCTGCAGTAGCAATTACGTCGTTAGTGTACCGTCTAAAGACTCCTTTTGTCTCCATCTCATGACAGATTTCTGGATGATCCGCCAAATAATTAACAAAGTCCTCAGAGCATTTCGAAATCAGATCAAACATCATCTTCATCTTGCTAGCGGTGAAAGACGGGCTTAACGTATTTCTCATTTCTTTCCAACGATCACCGCGCAGGGCGAAGATATTTTTACCGAATAACGGTTCCAAGTCTTCGTCAACGAAACTACGATGATCCGGAAAATGTTCGAAATCTTTTACCGTGATGTCTCTGATCAGCTCGGGATCACGCAATAGCACGACAGGCGTGCCAAAATCCATCATTCCAACATATTTAGCGTTTGGGAAGTAATCGTATAAAAATTTGAAATGATCGGCAAAACTTATGCGACCAAAAAACAATTTCCAGCCCATTATAAGAGACGACAGCGAATTTGGCAAGTATGGCACGCCTTTATTTTTCCAGAAAAAATACGAACGGTACATTGCTGTGACAACTTTTAGGATACCAATGACGATCAGAGTAATTAATAGTAGCGTAAAGGGCGATGAAAGCAACGACGAGTCCATCGTGACGGTAAAGAGATAAACGAGATGCTTCGTCGAACGCGGCGTAGAACGTTATGAATGCGTACGTGTTGCGCGGATCTTATCGTGAATAAAATGAAGATGGGAGGGGAAAACGCTTCTCGCTGTTATAGCAATTGTTCGTGTGACATCAGACGTTAAAATCACGTGATACATTAATCACGGCGGTTAAATGCGCATGGCACTTTTGAACATATCATGACTTGACAAAGTTGATCATTAATAATTTAATTTTAAAAAAATTTCATTTAAAAAAATTATTTTATGTTTCAATATAAACTGGAGAGGTTTTCAATACAAAAACAGTTGCTCATGAATATATAAGCATCATTGGATACATGATACATCATACATTTTACACTTGCGCACAAGATTGATACTTTGATCAGTAACTGGACTCTAATTCTTAATGAAAATATTATTATTCACATTATCGATGCGCAGCTTTCTTATCGTAAGGAAAAATAATCATGACTTAACAAGATATATTTAATTAAGCAAATTTTGGTGATAATAAATATAATTCTAATTATTACAAATATTTTGATATGCAACCAGAACTTTTAGATATAATAACTATTATATAGTTAGTTTATATAAAGTTTAAAACATTCAATTATTTTTTGATTGGATCTACAAAAGTTCTGATGTTTAACATAATGTGACATTGCTATCAAATACATGCGATATTGTTTTATTTCTCATAAGAAGAATACCATAAAAGACGCAGCATTTTGAGATTTTTTATTGATATTTTAATAAAATGATTTTTTTACGAGAGAGAGAGAGAGAGAGAGAGAGAGAGAGAGAAAGAGTCTCCAAAATTAGATTTAAAAACGCAAATAAAAGAGTTAATTTAAAAGAAATCTACGCATTTAAATTTATATGTTGCTAACTACAAAATTTTTAACTGATTATACATAATCTAATTTGCATAAATTTTTTAATTGCAAATTTTAAAAATGTATAATTTTTGTAATTTTATTATATGATTTTATTATATTAAAAAGTTATTTAATCATTAATCATTAAAATTTAAATTAAAAAATCATAATTTAAAGAAAATGCATAAAAAACAAAATAAAACCGTCATTTGTAAACTTTATAGTTGTCAATTCATAAATTTGTTCAGCTAATTTTTACATCAAAATTAGCGCTTGCAACATTAAAAAAATTATAGCATTTTTAATTGAGTTGTATATTATATTGTTGTAACTTAAGTGAATAGGTTTTAGGATATCCTAGGCGTGAATCCAAAAAAGATTTTAACGTATTTCCAAGATAATGTAAAAGTCAAATTGTCCAAAATTATTAATTTGCTTTTGTCATTATGTAGATGGTTTAGAGAACATCGGGCTGTAATATTTGCTTAACAAAATTTTAAAAAATAATTTTTTTTTATCGGAAGAAGAAACAGAAAAACGTTACAAATATCAACCTTAATCATCCGGCTTGAGTATTTGCCTTGCACAATGATTTGATATGTTGCAAGTAAATCTTATTGTACACTTCAATCATTTACTAAAATACATAAATACATTGAACATCTGTAAATGTTGAAAGCGGCCACATTTTTGTAAAATATTTTCACGTTTCTCTTTTCTCCAAACTAACCCAGAATCCTCCAACAGGTTGCAACGAAAACTCCTTTGTATTGAATACGACCGGTTCAACGGTTTTTTCCGTAGTTTTCAGAGTAAACTTTTGTAAAAGATGAGCTATTAGAATCTTTGTCTCCATTAAAGCAAATCGATTGCCGATACATTTTCTAGGTCCGTGACCGAATGGTAGATAACTGTACGGCACAATGTTGTCTTTGTTCTCCTCGCTGAACCTCTCGGGATCGAACTTGTCGGGATTCGGAAAGTACTGCGGATCGCGATGTAAACCATAAACCGAAAGTAACAGCATATTGTTAGGCTCGACGATCACGTTCTTGCCGCCCGGTTGCGATGGTGGCAATTCGTATCTCTTTGTGCAAAGTCTATCGATGAAGATCGACGGTGGATATTTTCTGAGAGCCTCGGAAATCACCATGTCCATATAAGACATTTGCGACAGCGAATCGTAGGAGATCTTACCGTTTCCTTCGGCAAAATATTTTTGCACCTCTTGGCGCAAACGATCCTGAATGTCTTTGTTAACTGCCAATTCGTGAACAACAAAGCACATCAGCGTCGAAGCCGTATCAAAACCAGCGAGAAAAAAGATGAAAGCCTGCGAGACGATATCTTCCAGAGTCATTTGGTGTGTACTAGCGCTTTTTTTGTCACGAGCCTGCATCAGTAAATGAATCATGTCGGGTCGGACGATATTTTGTTCTTCTCGCACTTTGATGGTTTCCGCCACAACGGTTTTAAAAAATTTCGCTGTAGCCGATGGAAAAAATGTCAGATCCATCCATTTGGAGAGCTTTGGAAATACACGCATAAATATCATCTTGACCAGTGATAAAAATCCACCAAAAAATTTGGTAGTCTCCACGCCTCTCATGTAAAACTCGTTCTCTCGATCCTTCATAGAATTCACACTTATGCCAAAGGCTGCAGTAGCAATTACGTCGGTAGTGTACCGTCTGAAAACTCCTTTTATCTCAATCTCATGACAAATTTCTGGATGATCCACCAAATAATTAACAAAGTCCTCAGAGCATTTCGAAATCAGATCAAACATCAACTTCATCTTGCTGGCGGTGAAAGACGGGCTCAATGTATTTCTCATTTCTTTCCAACGATCACCGCGCAGGGCGAAGACGTTTTTACCGAATAGCGGTTCCAAGTCTTCGTCAACGAAACTACGATGATCCATAAAGTGTTCGAAATCCTTCACCGTGACGTCTTTGATCAGCTCGGGATCACGCAATAGCACGACAGGCGTGCCAAAATCCATCATTCCAACATATTTAGCGTTAGGGAAGTAATCGTATAAAAATTTGAAATGATCAGCAAAACTTAAGCGTCCAAAAAACAATTTCCAACTTGTTATAAAAGACGATAGCGAATTTGGTAAGTATGGCACGCCCTTATTTCTCCAGAAAAAATACGTACTGTACATTACAGTGACAACTTTTAAGACGCCAATGACGATCAGAGTAATCAATAGTAGTGTAAAGGGCGACAAAAACAACGACGAATCCATCGTGACGGTTTAAAGACAAACAATACTTCGTCGAACGCGACGTAGAACGTTATGAACACCTACGTGTTGCGTGGATTTTATCATGAATGGAATGAAGATAGGAGGGAGAAACGCCTCTCCCCATTATTGTCTGTGTTACATCCATGATGGAAGGATAACATGGTGTGTGCAGTTCGCGCGTGTCTCTCTCTAAAAATTAGCCCTCTTCGTCTATCGGTGGGCTATAGTTAATAAGACAGGCAACTGTGAAAAACAAAATTATTTAGCGTCAGCCTGTTGGTATGCTGAGTCATCTATCCTTGTTTCATGCACTTATTCAAGTATCTGCTTCTCTTTCTATCGGGAACAGTTATGCACGTGAAGTGTTACACTAATTTTTGACCGAAGATTCGGTTCATTCGGTTAGTTTCCTCCATTTCCTTTTCATCGTAAGAACACGTGTGAAAGAAATAGGAAACAGCGTAAGAGTGTGCAAGAAATTGACAAGCTTTTAATATGTTGTAATACAGATAAAAATGTGGGACACGTATTTTTATATGTATAACAACGGGCCCATATAATTGTCAAGAGGATAAAACACACTCTTGAAATAAATTGATTTTTTAATTTCTGAATTAAAAAATCTTAATATTTAAGTAATACCATCGAAATGGTAAAAAATATAAAAAAAAGTTTTAAATAAAAGTTTTATATATTTCTATGTATTTTATAACACTTTGTTTAGATTTTTTTTAATGTTATTTTTCTCGAAATTTTCCTTCTCTTCTAAATTTCTGAAAAATTTAAAATTTACTTTATATCAAAACTTATAGCATATTTAACAACAAATTCAAACATGTATGGTGAACTTATAGTTCGAAGACACATTTTTCAGAAATAAACTAAAAATATCTATATTGCTATACACGCGCCCCATCCATATCTGCTTTATGGCGTCTATTGTTAATATATATTTATTTTTTTAATAACTACAAAATTTTTCGTATTATTATATTTTTATATGTTTTTTAGGTTTAATTTTATTGTTTTTTATTTTTTATTTATTTATTTATTTACTTATTTAATTTTTACCTATTTACTTTTTATTGCTAAAAATCTATACAATAATGAGGACGCTCAGAATTTAACTGAACAAAAATAACTGTATTTGCTTGTCTTATTATTAAGTTTTTCCAATTTAATATTTAATTTTGATATAACAACAAACTTGTTCAATTGTAAAATATTAAAAAATATCACTTACATGCAAATCACACCTTCCTTCTGACGTATGTAAATCGAGCCATGAAAATATACATACAAGGATAGAAAGAGAAACTAACATGTGTGAAACAAAGAAGGTAGATCCAGCATACCAACAGGCTGACACTAAATAATTTTACTTTTCACAGTTGCCTGTCTTATTAACTATAGCCCTTGCAGAGCAAAAGTGGGCGTGGTTTAGCCGAACTGCACACACCATGCTATCCCTTCCACCATGGTTACATCAGACGTTGAAATCACGTGGTATATTACTCACGGCAGTTAAATGCGCATGATATTTTTGATTATATCATGACTCGTCGAAGTTTATCTTTGATAATTTAATTTAAAAAAAAAGGATATTTCATGTTTTCATAAAAACTGATGAGGTTTTCAATACAAAAACATTTGTTAATGATTATATTAGCACCATTGGATACATGATACATCATGCATTTTACACTTGCGCATAAGATTGATACTCTGATCAGCGAATCGCCATTCGGTAAATACATCTTCGCACTGCGCGGTGATAGTTGGAAAGAAACTAGAAAAAGTAGCTGCACTCTAATTCTTAATGATAATATCATTACATTATCGTTGCGCAGCTGTCTTATTACAAGGAAAAAATAATTATGAAATAACAAAATATATTTAATTAAGCAAATTTTGGTGATAATAAATATAATTTTGGATATTAAAAATATTTTGATATACAACCAGAACTTTTCAATATAATAACTATTATATAATTAGTTTTTAGCATTTAATTAATATTTTTTGATTGAATGTACAAAACTTCTGATATTAAAATAAACGTAATGTGGCATTGCCATCAAATGTATGCGATGACGTTTTATTTCTCATAAGAAGAAACCACAAACGACGGCAGCATTTTTTACTGATATTCTAATAAAAATATTCTTTTGCGAGAGAGAAAAAGAGAAAGTTTTTACAGTTAGATTTAAAGACACAAATAGAAAAATGTTAATTAAAAAAAGATCCTGACATTTAAATTTATATGTTACTAACTACAAAATTTTTAACTGATCATACATAATTTTTAATTTTATTATTTAATTTAATTAAAAAACTATTAATAATTAATTAAAAGTATTATAATTTACATTACAAAATTATAATTTAAATAAAATGGACAAAGAAAACAAAATAATACGATTATTTGTAAACATTGCAATTGGCAATTTATAAATTTAATCGGCTAAGTTTTATGTTAATTTGAAATAGTCTGGTGAGACTAGTGAGACTGGTGAGACTTTAAATAATACAAAACATGAATATAAAAATACTACCAGCGTCATCACATGATCGATTAGTGAACAAAAATGTTAATTGCTTAACTAATCTTACATCTTCAGCGGAAAACATAAACTGCTGTTTTATCTAAAGAGTAATGTATGCTATATGGCAATGTGTGTATCTCGCAAATGTTGAATTGTTATTTAATAATATAATTGTAATTTTCAACATTTTTCTCCCTTATATGTAACATAAGCTCTTTATAATATAACAATACGCATTATTACAATAAAACATTTTCCCATTATTAACAGTATTTTATAGCAACAAAGTAAAATTAATATTAAAAGTTAAATGCAATGTATACAAATATAAAATTTTCTAAAATAAGATAATAGTATAGTTATATTTTAATACAATTAAATTTTAAAACATTTACAACTTGTAATGTAAATTAATATTAATTTCAATTTTATCTATTCAATATTTATTCTACTTTACATGTATTAAGTATATTTCTATATCTATTCTACTTTACGTGTATTAAGTATATTTTTATATCTAATAAGACATATTAAATTCATACTATTTCTTGAGGACTATTAACACTTCCAGTCCACTGAGGACTAGTTTGAGACTTCTTTTCAGCTCCTCTTGCAAACTGAATAAAGAGTTGTTCCAAAGTTGCAGAAAAAACCGAGTAATCTTCAATGCAGCTATATCTTAGCTTCAGACTCCTCATTGTATCATACATTTTTTTCCATGTTGTATTACAGTCGGTTACATGATAAGCAAGAAGACCCTGTGAAAGAATAAATAAATAAACAATTAATAGTAAAATAAAAGACTAAAGAATTGAAAGAATTAATTGTTACAGATCTAAATGAAGCATTATTATTACCAGATTTTCGTCTCTAATATTGCATGTTAAACTAGATTCAATGATTTTCTTAATATCGTCAACATCCTTGCCAGTTCGACCTGTATTTAATTTTATGTGAATATCGTAACCCGCGCCAAATCGTTGCTTTAACTCTTGACTCGCACCAATGCAGACTAATTCACCCTTCACCATAATGACTAGTCTATTACAAAGTGCTTCACACTCTTCCATGCTGTTGGACAAAAGAAGTTTTGAATAAAATGAAGAATTAAAATGTTAATACTTCAAATACTTGGGCATTAAAAGATACCTGTGAGAAGTGAGTATAATAGCTTGCCCTGCTGCTTGACACGACTGCAAAACTTTCCAAAGCGATCTTCTAGCCGCGGGATCGACACCGGCTGTAGGCTCGTCTAAGAGAACGAGAGTAGGATTACCGATAAGAGCCATCGCGACGTTTAAACGTCTTTTATTACCGCCGCTATAAGTACTGCTTGGTTGCTTCATGCAAGCAGTTAAATCTAAAACAACAAATTTATCATATGCTCTACTTTTACATGTGCTTTCTTTAACATTCCATCATCGCACTTCACTTACTCAATCTATTGATCCATTTATTCACTTCCAACTCTACGTTGGATTTTGGTATACCGCGAAGACGAGCAAACAATCGTAAATGATCAAAAGTGTTTAAGGAGCTTATTAAAGCATCAGTTTGTGGACAATATCCCATTTCAGAAAGATACTATAAAATGAAAATTTTTAATGTTATTGGTAATATAGTAGAAGAAATTAAATTACTATATAAGTTATTACCTTTGTTCTGTCTGAATGGATTCCCGCTTGATTTAAGTACATTATACCACTATTAGACATTTCTTCGCCTGTCAGCATCCTGAAAGTTGTACTCTTTCCGGCGCCATTTACGCCAAGCAATCCGAAACATTCGCGTGGTTTTACTCGAAAACTGATTTCTTTCACAGCCATTACTTTTCCATAGTATTTGCTTAATTCGTACACTAAGAAAAGACTGTTACTATCACTTAATGAACTCTGTAATAGTTCTATATTAGCATCTTCTGAAGAACTTGTTTCCAATTCTTCTTTCGTAAATTTTACACCTGTACAAGTCATATGCAATTATGCATTATCAGATAAGTATGCATGTTTTAAATAAATTATAAAATATATGAATTCATTAATCTCTGAACATTTAACTTTTGTATCTTAATCGTTGAAGGATACTAAAAATTACTTCTTACTTTGATTGTTAATTTTATTAATTTCCATCGCCACAATAAGTTTTTCCTTCCTCACTTGATCATCCATTATGTCTTGTTTTTCTCTTAGTTTCGTTCCAACAATTTTCATAAACAATTTTGAAAATAGCTTTTCTTCTAATACGATTAATAGAGCAAAATACAAAATTGGTGTTATTGCCAGATATACTATACTCTCTTCAAAATTTATATCCTCTATAAAATTTCGGAAGTAAGACAATTGATTTTTGCACGTTCCATTCTTGCAATCCATGACTGAAAAAAATTATGATACGGTAAATTATAAATTCTATTGATAATAGTAACTGAAAATAGCATTTGATTTAATTATTGCATAATCTTACCACAGCAGGGATTAGGTGCTGCAAAACAAGCTTCAGCGTCAAGTTTGTATGATAAATGACGACAATTTGAATTTTGTTCTGCTATGGTGAGAAAAGATAGTTGACCGTGGAACAAACTTACGTAAGGAAATAGACGGAAGATTCTCTTTTGTAGAATGTGTAGTGTTTTAAGCCAAGGAATATTGCTTAATATTCCATGCAGAATAAATTGTATTACAACTAAAATAAGTCTTTAGTTTACTATTCTTCTACGTAATAATTAACTTACATTTTTTAGTAGAGCATTGAATTAATTTCTTATTTAATATGTTTATTGAATTTTGTAATATATTTAAGAACAAATATTGCTAAAAGCTTACCCAAGACAAAAGGTACAAGACTCAAAATAGTTGTTACAGTATTCCTTGATTTATTCATAAAACTGAATAGATATACAAAAAGTAAAACGTTAATACCGAACAACTCCAGAATCAATATCGTGCACACTGTAAACAAAAAAAAAAACGAATATATAACAAGATTAAAAAATATAATGTTAATGTTAAATATTTTAGGAAAAGCTTACATATTTCTGTTCCATAATATATGCGAATATCGAGAATGACATCCATAATGTAGAGTGCTAACGTAATTAGTAACACACATATCGTATATATCAAAAAATCAAAAGTGAGCATTGTACTCCAGTATGATACCGATGTGATACCGGTCATGCGTTGAAGTTGCTTCACTTTCGTTACTGTTTCTTGCAAGGGATGCGACACGAAAAGTGCAACAGTAGAAAAGAAGAGCATACAGAATATGAAATTCCACAAAAATGGTACTACAAGCGCCCTTTGCATCATTTCATTGTTTGAAGATGTTATAGGAAATTTCTGCCTAGACACAGCAATCGAATATTGATCGCCAGCGAAAGCCTTGATGAACGCATTACTTAAGAGATTCACTGTTATAGGCACACTGTGAATTGCTGAGGCAGAATAAAAACCGTTAGCCAATATCGTGTTGTCTTCAGTTCTATTAAATTCGGCGGATACGATAAGATTATTCCAGTATTCCATAATGTTCTCCGTAGAAGAATTTAGAAGAGCTAAAGGAAATAATAAATAATCATTTGGACAAATTTATTATTGTGTTTCATAAAGTACTTACCACTTGTGACACTTATATTCGGAGTTACATGTTTCACTTCGCCGAAACTCTGAGCGATATCTTTATATTTCTGACCAATTTGTTTATCGTCCGATGAATATAAAGTTTTAGGATATCTGTACATGTCGAGCTTTAATGGGACTTTGTGGATATTTGTGGAATTGCTTGGTGAAATACTGCAGGTTAAGGCTATTAAAAGGACCGCTAGCAAAGGATAAAGTAGCTGAAAATGTTAATAACAAGTGAATAGAAGAAAATTTTTGATTTCAAAATATTATAAAAAATAGTACAAAAAAAGATATCTACAAAATGGCAAAAGATGATAATATTTAATAAAGTTTTATTAATGCATTTATAGAAAAAAATACATACAATCATCAGTAAGTTAGTTAAATTCTTTCTTGTATATGTGAATTTTTTGCAAAATAATGCCAATATTGATTGTATGCGTAGCTCACTGCCTGTAACTTTCTGTAATGGTGCTGTAAATAATTCATTAAGGTGTGTCCCATTGTCTTCCTTCTTCACGATCCTGCAATAAATAACAAAATAAGAAAATGTAAATAAAATAATAATACAAAACACAAACTTACTTCAAATAGACTTGTTCCAAAGTAATCAATGATACGCTTATTCCAGTAACTCCTAATTTCTTCTTTTCGCTTTCTACTTTGTCCAATGATTGTGGTAAAGAATCAGTATATGGAATATTTAATACAATCTTTTCATTATCAACACTAAGTTGTTGTATTTTTGATTCAAATTTGCTTATGACTTTTTCAGGAATACACGAAGATTCCGTTGATAACGTAACTTCGATATGACCGTGACCTAAAGAAAGAATATTAAAATTTATAAAATAGTATTCTAAATTACGAGTATAAATTTCCTTTATATATCAGTAAGCATCATAATATCATACCATACTGTTTCTTCAAAAACATTGCAGTGCCATAACTTCTAAGACGACCTGCATGCATTATCGCGATTCTATCACCAAGTATATCAGCCTCTTCCATGCTATGTGTAGTAATTAGTATTGTCTTCTTTCCTCTAAGTTTCTGTAAAAGATATAAATAATAACATATCGTAAAATCTATATCTTTGAAAGATATTAAATAATAAATTTGATTACTAATATAATATCCCATATATCTCTTCTGATTTCAGGATCCAGTCCCGATGTTGGCTCATCCAAAATTATGATCTAAATATAAATTCAAGATATCAATTATGAATAAAAATAGAATGTCCCAAACTAAATGCTCTGGATATATATATATATATATATATATATATATATATATATATATACATATAATATAGATCAGAATTTACATTAGCATCGCCAATAAGTGCCATCCCGAGACATAATCTTCTTTGTTGACCACCAGAAAGTTTGCTAGGTAAGAAATCTTTCTTTTCGGAAAGCTTCAATTTAGAAAGCAAGGCATTAACATTTTCTTTGATTTCGTTTCTAGTTTCATTTTTAGCTTTCAACTGCCATAACAAAAAGTAATTATATACATACATTTAATATATTATTGATTTGATTGTTATACTGCAAAAATTATTGTCGAATCCTCACCAATCCAAAGAATTCTATTTGTTCAAATACATTCAAATCTGGAAAAACCATATTTTCCTGAGGGCATAGCCCTAAATCATCCCTAATACTATTTAAGTGCTTCCTTATATTTTTGCCGTTTATAAAAACTTTTCCTTGTGTTTCGCTTACCACACCTATTGAATATACAATAAATACAATGAGTATTTTCTAAAATAATATTCTTATTAAAAATTATCTCTTTTAACATAAATATAGACATAACCTGTTAATATCGACATAAGCGTAGTTTTGCCTGCTCCATTGTGTCCAAGCAAAGCAGTAATTTGTCCTTTGTAAAAATCCACGGATACTCCTTGCAAGGCATGAACTTTCTAAAATATAATAACAGGATGGTATTTAAATACAGCAAGAATATATTCATAATATATTTATCTTTTATGCATATTTACAGAATTTCTTAACCAGCTTGTTGTATAAGACTTTTTAAGATCACGTATTTGTATTCCGGGTGTAAGTGTCCCGCCTATTACTGACTCAAAATCTTCGTTAGCCTTGTCATAATCAAATTCACCAGCTTCATCATCAAGAGATACTTTATTGCTCTTAAAACACTATAATACAGTAAAAAAAAAATTAAGACATTGCATTTTTCTCTTACACTATTTATGTGAATCTTGAATAAACTTGCCTTCAAAAAATATAATGGATCCTTTCGGACTCCATATTTACCGGGAAGTAAAGCATTTGTATATACCGCAAATGTAAAATGTATCATAGCACCCAAAATTGAAAGGAGAAATATAAAACCTGTGCTTCCTTTAATACCATATTCCGTTTTCCCAGAAACAAATAAATTACCCCATTGAATACCAATCACTAAAAGAAACAAGTGCTTAACAAGACAAAACATACATACTCGTTTAAACTTTTTTAAGAAGCTATTACACCCTGATAGAACAAGAATATTCTGAGAATATTTCTAGAATATCATAATAATAGATTACTGATATTCTTACAATATTTGATATGTGTACTGTAATATGCTACGTATATACTGTACAAATTCTTATCGGCGCCCTACAGTAATTCGAAGTATATGCTGAAAACATCCTGCAGGACGTTCCACATGAAAACAGAATATTCGCTGGATATTATGTTCCATTAGGGTAATAAGTAACTAATTAATATAAATAAGTTGAAAATAATTACGTTTACTTTCGTATGCATTTGTTTCTTGCAAAAGTCTACTGAGCATAATATTTGGAAATATTATACCAAAATATAGTGTAAGATCAAAATCTTTTTCCACCAGCACATATTCATAAAATTCATTGGCTGCCACATAAATTATAATTAATGCAATCGTCACAAATCGCGCTACAAAGAGATAATAATATAATTTATGCATTTGAATAAATTATAATTTATTTTACGAAAAGATATTTACGTTTTGAGAAATACGCTGCAATGTGCATGCCAAATGTTATAAGATGAGCAACATGCGTCGTGAATAAGAGCCAAAATATAAACCCATCACTATATTTTAATAAGGCCTCGACATTTTTCGAAAAAGTATTTTTAAATAATATGATTATTGGTATTATATAAATAGTGCTAACTAGTAGCCCTGTAATTAACCAACTAAATAAATTGCAAGCCAATTTGACTCCATTCATTGCCATTAAAACCTAAAAACAACAACACAGATGAATATTTTTCAGTGATTATGAACTTAAAGAAAAAAAATAATACTATGTACCAACAGTTATGCCAATAAATTTCTCCTTCGATGCATAAATGGTTTCTATGCAAAGTGGAATCAAAAAAACTGCAGGTACCATCGAACAAATTAGTTCGCGAAATTGTACATCTCTAGAATCTAATTTGACATATGGTGGGTGAGGCATTCTTTGTATTGACATCTACAAGTACACAAATCAGAAAATGGTAAAAAATAATTCTCTGATATCACAATATGTTATTCAGTTATCTCTTCCTACATATAATATAAATATTTATATCTTTCTTTAAACAGTGTATTAATAAATTTATTATAAATTATTATTTATTATAAAATACAGGATTTCTAAAATCTCTTTTATATGTTTATATCTTGGAAATGATTCAAAATTACGAAAAACCGCGAAATATATATTAAATTATTTATAGCTACTTTGATTTTCAGCTACTCTTTTAAAGTGATTAGTTTAGATTAGCTCTTGAAATAATTGAACATGTATTTCGTCGTTTTTCATAATTTTGAATCATTTTTAAAATATAAATAATGGAAACAGACTTTATAGACATGTACCTTGAATATTTATATAATCTTCTTAAGAAATTTATATAATACCGCTATATTATAATAATATATAATACATACCTTTATATTAAAATCTGGTGCTTCTTGTTTTATGAGTGCTTTATCCAAGCATATCTGAAATGGAACCATTTCAAAATATAAACTAAATGACAAACTCTTAGGTTCGCCGTCAGCTACAAGTTTGTATAAATCATTTGAAATAGACCATGAATGTAATATTTTATATTTTATAGCAGGTACATTATACTGCTCAAAAACAACTGCTACTGTTTTTGAAGTTTTTAGTCGAAAAATTGTAGAATTTTCTGGCTGAGAAGATATATAAGTATCTATCATTTCAGTCTCATTAGCAAAACCTGTTATATCTATATGAAAATAGAAAAAATATAACGTTTATATTATTTAAATTATTAAAACATATTATTTATATTTCTTAATCGCTATTTCATACTCACTATCACGTGAAAGCTCAAGACAACTTTCAACAGACTTCATGATTTTTTGTGTATACACGTTTTTTGGTGTATAATACACTTTGTTTAGATCATAATTACTTTCCTGTATTAACTCATCCTGAGTATATTTAGAATAGTACGTGTTCTTGCTCACCATAACTGGCGGCTGAACCTCGGCTAACTCTCTGGTAGCTTGTATTAACGCAAATATTCCAAGGGGTACTAAAGCTTGTAAGAATATCATCATTTTCCAGTGCCTTTTGCGCACTATCAAATTCTTATATATCAACAAGCGAAAAATTTTCCACCTACTGGCCATTTTGATTTTATTTTACTATTTTTATCTTAATTCAATAAAATATAGTTTCAACAATTTATTAGCAAGTTTGTATTTAAATATCTGTAAATGTATACACTGCTTTACCATGGAAAGTACATATTAAGCCTTTTAAATAAGTTATTAGAATATATATTAATTACACATACTTATCACATAAATAAAGCTATACAGACTTGGTCAAAATGTAGCAATCTCCAATATAATTCAAAGTAATTTGCGATGTATGGGAAAAGCACGAGGCCATTTATTCTTTCCTTACCGCTTATTATTATGTCCCGTCTCTAATACTGATGTCATACCAAATTTCATCTAAACAAACATAACTTATCAATATACATGTAATAATAAATCACAGCAATCTTATAAAGCATTATATTGTAATATTCAAGCTGCCATGACATTACATTTACGATTTTAATAATCGTTAATTTAATTTTAATTTAACTTTATAAATAATTGTAGTAATACAATAAAAATAGATTACTGCAGCAGTTTTTAAGCTAGATAAACTCAAATGCACTGGGAATTAAAGTTGAGTAAGTTAAAATTCTTTTTTAATTAAATTAGGTTTAATAGAATTAAGTTAAAGAATTAACTTAAGTTTAACTTATAAAATTAATTTAAAAATTACATGAACATAAAATTAATGTTTCATACGTTAAGATTAAATCAAATTAAATTGTAAGTTAATTTTGAAAAGCATTATTTATATTAAATTAAAAAATCAAATTTTTAAAAGTTAAATTATTTAAAACAATTATAATTATAAATTATAAAATAAATTTAATATTTATTGGGGCCTCACTGAACGGTAAAGTAGGAATTAATAATAATTGATTGGAACCAAAGATAAAAACCGATCATCTTTAAATGCTATTTAGCCGATCAATGAGCCGATCATTGCGCATCTGGATACATCCAATGACTACGTCAGCAGAAAAAACAGCTTTGCAATTGTTGTGAAATTCTTTAATTTGGTTCTTGCTCTTAATTCCTGAAGGATCAGAATAAATAAACATCAACCAATCATATTAAAAGAACCTTACAACAATTGCAAAGCTATTTTTCTTGCTGAATGCAACCAATAGGTTATTAAAACATCATTATTAAGACATCATCTTGTTTACAGGGAACATTTTTATTAGGCGAGGTTGCCGTTATTTTGCAACATAACCTATGTGTTTATATGCTTTTTGTATAATTTTCAATCAAATCACATTATTTACTCCGCAAATTAAAAGTTAAAAAAAACCTTTTAGCTAAAATAACACATTCAATTTTTCAGTGTACGCGCAATGCGACAAATTCAAACCATCGCGCCTTGCCATTCATAGCGTTTTTCATTGGGAAAATTAGTGCGCACTGAGTGTGCATTCGCTGCAGGTAATTGGGCGTTTCCGTTAGCACTGTCATCGCGCGAACTGAAACATCCAATTGCCAGCGGCGAATGCACACTCAGTGCGCACTAATTTTCTCAGTAAAAAACGCTATCAGCGACTTTCCCTTCGCCACACTCCGCTGCCGTCGAACTAGGCTCGATGGGCCGTCCTACAGTGCGGCGTTACGCCGCACATTGGCTCACAACAATTATAGCGAATATCGCAAAAAGATATAAGACTTTTTTGTTCCTTTTAGTCGTCCCTACATACCAAAGCAGTTGGTTTCCTATTTCTAAGACACACTGTATAATTATTATAATTACATATTTATATATAATATATTTATATATACAATTATACATGTATGAAAAACTTTTTATCGGGTAAAGTTGATCAAATTGAATTTTATTATAACTCATATAACACAAAATATTATAAAATCTATTCAAAAATTATTTTTTTAAAAATATTATGAAAAGTATTTTAAAAAGATTTTAATAATATTTTCAAACTATTTTGAAACATGAAATTAGTAACATTTTTAAAAACATTTTAACAATATGTTGAAAATATTTTTAAAAATATTTTTTATACCATTCAAAAAGTATAAAAAATATTTTAAAAAAAATTTATTTAAAAAAAATAATATTAAAAAAAATTAAAAATATAAAGATATTAACATTTTTAGAAACATTTTAAAAATATATTAAAAATATTTTCAAAAATATTTTATACCACCTAAGAAATATTATAAAAAATACTTTAAAAAGGTTTTAAACAATAGTATGAAAAAATTTTAAAACATGAAAGTGTTAACATTTTAAAAACATTTTAAAAACATGTTGGAAATATTTTCAAAAATATTTTTTATAACACCCCAAAAAAATATAAAGGAAGCAGCAAATATACACAAAAATGTATTTTAATAAGTTCGTTATCGACCGTCAATTTTCAATTGATTAATATTTGTTTATACATAAAGCGAGTTTGATTTCGTTATTTATTATTTATTATTGTTTAAAAACACAATTCTAAATTCTAGAAAATTTTATTGTGGTTCTTTGAACATGATAAATATGAATGTGACAAACATGCCTAAGTTATATAATATATACACATATGTATTCGAATTAAAATTCAACTTATTTGTGTATACCAAATGGCAGGCTGCCAAACGTGATGCAAAAGAGCGGATCTGCAATTTATATATATAGCACATCAAAATGGGCAAATGCTTGTTTATTTCCACATCTTTATCGTTCAACATGCAAACAAAAGAATGAAGTTATTAGATTTGTGATAATAATTCGGCAATTGTATGTACAGTAATGGACAGAATAAGTTCTAATACTTTTTTCGATGGGTTTAGAAATGTAGCCTCCTCATCAAACGATTAAACATAATTGGTTCTCACCTGTGAATCCAAACAATTATATTTACCATTCGATGAACAAGGCTTAAAGTTCCAAAACCCATCGCAAAAAAAGTATTGAACTATTCTGTTTCATTGTACTAACAGCTGTTACATTTAAACAACTTCTCAGTAATACATTCAATAGCAAAACTGTTATCTTCTTTATAAAGCTTTAGCTTATCACACTATTAAAGCTGATAACAAATCGTTACCACTGCGTAAAAGTACAATGCGTCGTAATACACATAACATCAATAATGTTCTACAAACGCGACAACACTCGACGTCATATTGTGGAACAGTATTCTGGTGTTCTCCCAGTGATGTATTCCATTTCACACACGATGCGCATGATACATCCTTGTTTAATTTTCAGTGAAAAACAAGGATAAGTGATATATCACGCGCATTATGCGTGGAACAGAACACACCCCCCTGATACCCAGATTGCGGATTTCTGACGCATGCGCAGCAGTGTTCTCAAATTGCGGAATTTCTGACACATGCGCAATAGTGTATATAACTGTATAAAAGCCTGAGAGCGAACACGCTTCGATTTTAGGTGAGACGCTCCAAGATCCATTTTTACGTTGGTAATATCTATTTTTTTGTGGTTCTTAGCGGTGCTATATGTTAGTGAGATAAAGATAGACAATAGTCGTTTTTATCTAACTAATGCATAGCACCGTTAAGAACCACGAAAAAATGGACATTACCGATGTGAAAATGAACCAATTACCAAAAGATGGAACAACCGGTTCTAAACTCACAACATTCAATTCATTATTTAACCTGTAGCTTGAACAAAACTATTTCTTTTAACATTACGTCATATCATATTCGATCTCTTTTTTTCTTTCTGTTTTACCGACGAAATACGACTTCGTGTTTCAATCTTCTGTTATTTAGCTATCAGAGGTGCGCATGATGTTGGAAACAACATGAAATGGCCAACTGGCAGTCTATTAGTTATATAGTCAAGGTAAATACTTTATAATAATTTCTGTTTAGTAAAAATAACAAACATCGTAACATACATCGTAACGCATTGTAAACGACGACGGGTGGATAACGCACGGGGGGCGGATCCCGATAGCGCACGGAACCGATAGCTCACCACCACTCACAACGACCGATGCCTAGAGTTTTTCCGTTGCTTGGGTTAAATAAATCAAGATGATTGGTTGGTGGGCTATTGCACCGTGCGCTATGGGATCCCAAACTAGACATGCCGTTTGTTTTCTGTTCCTGAACTTCCTGAATTAGTGTGCACTTAAAATAAAGATAGATATATATTTGAAAGTTAGTAAAAGCAAGAAGGAACGTTCCTACACTAGTGCAGTCTAGTGTAGGAAACAAGCCTATGATATCCAAAATAGTCGATTATTCTTCTATAAATCGATTATGATTGGCTAATTTCTTTCCGGCATAAGTTGGCGGTTATTGCCTGCATGAACCAACCTTAAGCGTGTCAAGATGTCAAGTGAGTTGGTTATGTTTTGATAGTAATATGTGTATCGAAGAGGTTAATAATATATTTTTAATTATTATAAATATTTGTAAGGCCTTGTGCACAGTAGAGGAATACTAGATATTAGGAATAGAAATTAAAATTTTAAGATTTACTCTCTTAATGAATAATTAAATATAACATATAATGGATATGAATAAAACGTAAGACATAAGTTGCAGTCAGAAAAATAAAAAAAAATAAACCCTAAGAACTTGCAGTTTTAAATTTCGATACCTTTACTCACGTTCACTTTGAATGCTTATCGTGCTGTAAACGTTCACGTTCACACTGCCCTATCTCGATGGAAAAAACATTTGTGAGGACGAGTTACTACGTCACAGTGACGTCATAAAGTCGAACCATGAGCATCTTAAGCCCGTATCACACTACAGACTCCCGACTGAGTTGACTACTGACTTCGACTCCCGACTATAATTCAACAAATAGAGTGATCTCTATTCTCGAGTCAGCAGTCAAAGTCGGTCAGGGCTTTGCTGTGATTGGTTGAATTATAGTCGGGAGTCGGAGTCATTTGTCGAGTCATAGTCGGGAGTTTGTAGTGTGATACGGGCTTAAAAGCGCCTCTATCGCTAACGCACCGAGGTGCACAGGGGTGCGCATTTTCTTGGTTAGAGTACATTGTACAGTCGTGTTCATTATAGTTGCGACACTTTTTCTTCGATGCGTTTCTGAACGCGCAACTATAACAAGAGCTGAGAACATGATTGGTTCTTACTTGTGGATCCAGCCAATTACGTTCACCGCTCGATGAGCAAAACAACATTCCAAAAACCATCGAAGAAAAAGTGTCGCAACTATAATGAACACGACTGTATGTACCTCAAGTAACTTAAGGTACTCTACTCTTGGTCACGGTGGTTCTTTTCTGGTATCGTTCTTTTTTCAAAAATCCAACTATTTTACGAAGAAATGAGATATGTAAAATTTTTATAACACTTACAAAAGTTCACGTTATGTTATTCTGTAGCTGGCTTTCTTAATATTGCGCAGAATATGCAATATTAAAATTCAATTTGTGATAGAAGATAACCAAACAGCTTGTCTATCCTGTGTGCGCCTGTTGTACAAATATTGTAAAATATGAATCTTCTCCCAAAAACGCACGAGGAATTCAGTCATGCAGAATACTGGAACACGTTCTTCAAAAAACGTGGCAAGAAAGCATTTGAATGGTAAAAATTTTGTTGATATGTTAATTCTTTGTACATACAATTTAACATGAATATCTACGCATTACTTTTGTAAAAAGCTAAGCTAACTTCTTGAAAAATTAAGACTTAAGACCTGATTGCACCAACGTTAGTATCGTTCGTTTTATCTATTTCGAGTTTATTTGGAGCAGACCCAAGCAGATCTGACTATCTAAGTTAACTCTTGAACACACAAGTGAATTAGAGAGACTCCATATGAAGTTTCAAACGCTTGCTGTGTAAAGATGGAATGAGATAGGAGATTTAGACCAGGGGATAAAAAAAGTTTGAAATGACATTTGATTGATATGGTTGATCAACTTTATTAGTCAACTAAAATTCAAATGGCACATTAGCAAAGTTTTATAGGAGTCTGTGGAACTATCATTTTGTATGAGTGAAACTTGTGAGTAATCTTATATTTAAAAAAACTGGACAAAACACGTTCAAACAGGTCTACAAATTTTTTTATACTTGGAAAAAGAATGCAAATTAATTCAGAAATATCATTACTTAACATTTATAGAGAAGATGATGAAAAGTGTATACAGAGAATTAATTATGTTTTTTATATATCTTTGTAACATACATTGTTCATCATTATGTCTGGTTTCAGGTATGGTGAATATCCAGAATTATGTGAAATACTTACAAAATATATCAAAATAAAGGATAACATTCTAATCGTTGGCTGTGGAAATTCCACATTAAGCATGTCTTTATATGATGTTGGTTACAGGTACATCTTTTCATATATATCCTTTGTAGTCATAATTTGCCAAATTTTTGAAAGCTAAAAGTGTGCAAATCAAGTATTTGTGTGATCAAATTGATTCAAATCTTTAATAACATGTTCATAGAAATGAAAATTCTATGAAAGTCACTCTCTACAATAAATTACAGTAAATTATCCAATAATTTTAAAAACCTGGTTAAATGGTAATTTTAGAAATTTCAAAATTTCAAAAATAAAAAGTTTTGATATAAAATTTATAAGAAACATAGTGTATAACATTTTATGTAACTCATTAAAAAGTATTTTAATACTATATATCATGCGCTATATACAACAAATAGTAATTAGGAAATTAATTATTGTACACAGTAACTAGTGATACTAGAAACTTAAGCATTAATTAAAAATTTTTTATTACACACAAATGATACAAATCTAAAAAATGAAACAATTTTATAAAAACGATTGTCTATCGTGTACAAATTTTTAAAAAGTTTATAAAATTTAGAAATGGAAGAAAAGTTTTTGGAAATAGATAATCAGGCACAAGAATTGATACGTGCTGATACAAAACTGGTTATGCGGGAGATATAAATTAAACATTCAAAATGTGATTGATTCGAAATTAAATCATCGATGATTCGAAATTCTCGAATTTAAACCTTTTAGATTTGATTGAAATTTGATTGAAATGTGACTATTCACACACCTCTATTAAGGCTATTTTACAATAATATAATGTAGTTGTAACTCGTAAGTGATTAGAAGTATTATAAAGCACAATTGTGTGTCCACTTTTATCAATGTAAATTAACCTCAATTTTTCTTATTCTTAGAATTAAAATTAGAAAAAAAATCAAAATTAAAAATTAAATCCTACAGTGGTAGAAATTGGTTAAGCTATATAAAATAGCTTTATAATGTAGGCACTAAACTGCTATGGAAGAATATATAAATATACAAGGTTGACTTTACAGAAATATCTTTAATATTGATATATCACATATTGTCATCAAACAAATGCGTGATATAAATAATGACACAAGGCCGGATCTGGTGTATGAACATATGGATGCCACACAAATGACGTATCCTGATGAAAAATTCAGTGTAATTCTTGACAAAGGTACATTGGATGCTCTAATGCCAGATACCAAAGAAGCAACGATATCTATAATTGATAAATATTTCAAGGTGAATTCCTGATTTTACTAAAGAAACTACTGTAATTTTTTTTTTTTTTTTTTTTAGCCAAAATTACACAAGTATGTAAAGAAACGTCAATTACGGTCGCGATTAGATGTTGGTCTAATAATATTTTTTATGTAAATTTTAAATATCAACATTTATACTTTTTAGTTGTGCATCAAACACAGTTAATCAAAATGCAATTATAAACTGAAGCTAGAAATAATATTACAAATTAAATTTTATTATCAGTTTTAATAATGAAGTTATAAATATCTTAGACACTATAAAGCTTAAATAGTCTAGTTTAAATTATATTGTTTAAACTAAATTTTTATTTTAGGAAATCACACGAGTGTTACGAAATGGAGGCAGGTATGTCTGCATATCATTGCTACAGGAACACATTCTGCGTAAACTCCTGTCATACTTTCCCGCTTCAGGCTTTATGTTCCGCGTAGCACGATGTCACAAAGCCGAGTCTAAAGCACGTGCGGAGGAAGGCAGTTTAGTTCCGGTCTTTATGATCATTGCTACAAAATTCACCAAATTATCCCAGACCGTATGTATGCAATTCGTTAGAATTCTTTTGTTGCATAGGGGATAAAATAAAAAAAACATGGCTAAAATTAAAATATATCTTTTTTATATAATAAATATTTTAATATCTCTTCTGATAGATTTTTCAAATTTTATATGCAGCTTTTTTCGATCGAGCAATATTTGATACATTCTTAATTATATTGTTAATGTTTATTTATAATATGATTTGTATTTTACATAATTTACATTGTGTGTTTTGACTTATTTTATTAAATTATTAATTAGTAATACAATATTATTTTTGACCATATTTTTTTTGTTTTTTTCCTGTCTATGTTATCTCAATCTTAGTCAGGTAAGCAAATTTGCCGAAATTATTTTTGTAGATTGTAATCCCGGTAGGTTCTCGAGATGGCTCTGGTCGATGGCCCACCTGAACGATTATCTACGACAGACGACATGGTATCCGCCGTACTATCTGCTCAACAATCGGCATTGGTGTGCAACAGTCTTTACAAAAGAAGTGTCGCCGACGTGGGAGAAGTATCGCTAGATTTGCATCGTCCGGGTGACAAGCATCCACGATACACCGTCTATGTTCTTGATCAACCACGCACGCATGGGGCAAAGACATACGCGGCTTTCATTGTTCCACAAGGAAAGTATGTTCAATTTATTTGTTAAAGTAAAATTTAGTAAGATCATTAATCAATGAATAAACAAAAAATCGAAGCAGTCTGAACAAATAAAATAATATAATTACATTTTCGAAATAGGAAAAAGTTATTTTAATCTGTATGAAAATTAGATCTAAAAAATATCTATTTATTATTTATTACTTTGAAGTCTTATTATTTTAATATTTTTCTTTAATCATTCACCGGGGATTGTTCAATGATTGATGCAGTAATCTTAGCAATTGTTATAAATTACAAGACTATACGCTTCATTTTTTTCTCGATTAACAGAGAAACAGATTGGTTGTTCAGTACGAAAGAAGGACGACAGCAGGTTCTGAAAAGCGCGCAGCGAGACAGACTCGCAATTGTCACCTTACGCAGGGAACACAAATTCGAAAATTGGGACGCCGTGAAAACGGAGTTGGAAGATTGCGTTCGTAATTTAGCACCAGCCGATTTATGCAAAAACGACATTCCCTTTTTGTCTCTGGGTTCCGATGTTGGAGTTCGAAACGTTTGTTACGAAGGGAAGAGCGACATTAGTGGGCCGTTCGTTATTGAAGAAGTGGAGAAAGATGGCCACGAGTTCCGGCGGCTTGTATTCCTCAATAATCCGTACGTCATTCAGAGTGAAGCCAGATTGAAGGAAGGTATTAAATATTCACGACAACTTCAGAAATTCTATAATAATTGCACAAAATTGTGACTGATGACTAATGTCTTTAACCCAAAAAAATAATACTTCGAAAATTTTATGAATTTTTTCTAGTTTTTTTTCTTACCATACTTTTCCAGATTTTTTCTGGTTTTAAGATAATGTCACTTGTGTTATCCTTCATGCACATATCAATGATTTTAATATTTCTTTCATATTTTAGAGCTCTAACAAGTAATTCACCAATAAAGCCTGCTAATATTATCATATTCGTACTTTTCCATATTTTTTGGGAAAAAAAGAAAAAAACGGATTTTTCCCTAAAATCTTTCCCGAAAATTGCAAATACTAATATCTCATTATCAGTTATATTTTTCATATTTAAAAAAAATGAAAAATAAGTTTCTTCTTCTATTTTGTTTTTCTAGAAAATTAAGAATATTACTGATGACAATTATTTACAGCAAAATCTAGACGTGGTAAAACAAAAAAAATAGCCGATCCTGGATTCTTAGCTTGTGAACATCACATACATATGAGTGCTGGCGTAAATGCGATAATCGACACAAAAGAACAGGACAAAATTATGATTATAGGACTTGGAGGTGGTGGTCTTTGCATGTTCTTACATCAATGTTTTCCCAAAGTGTGTATTCATTATTATAGCGTCGTTAAACGTTATGTACTTTAACCCTTTTTTCTTTGTTAAAGAGAATTTTTATTGTTTTGTTCCAGCTAAAAATTACTGCAGTCGAAATTGACAATGCGATGTTAAAAGTAGCTACCGAATACTTCAATCTTATTCTCGATGACCGAATGAGAGTAGAGATCGCGGATGGAATTCGATATATTAAAGACGCCGCGACATCTAAAACGAAGTATAAGGCGATACTGTTCGACGTCGATAGCAAAGACACTACCGTCGGAATCAGTTGTCCACCTAAACAATTTCTCGAAATGTCAGTGCTAAAAGCAGTCGCGACGTGCTTGACGGAAAATGGTCTTTTTATCTTAAATCTGGTCAGCAGAGACCAAAGTTTGAAGCAAAAAATCAAAGATGATCTAAAATTGGTGTTCCAATCGATCACCTATCACGCCATTCAAGATGAAATAAACGAGATTGTTATGTGTTCCCTCGAAAAACACAATCTAAAAGAATGGAAAAACAGACTTAAACTCGCCGTTGTCGACTTGAATGAGCGAGCGACCGCAAGAAAATTATCCTCTTTCAAGGAATCATTTGAAGTCTCCAAACTTTTAGAAAGTTTATCTGTAGAATCGTAATCACTTTGTAGATATGTTCATCGTGACAAATAAAATTAAAAATATAATTTTTAATAATTAACCATATCTTTCAAAACATCTCCTATGAGCCGTACAATTCAAGGAAAATAGTTTTTATAACACAAAAAATATATACATAAAAATCCGTAAAATATTGAATCTACATGATGAATCTTTTGGCAACTTTATTACTTCATTAATTAATTATATGCAATTACTTTCATATTTACAGAAGTACAATTTAATTACAAGCAATTGGAATTCAGACGCATGAATAACAATTATTACGATAATTGACTAAACATTCAACAATAGGAGCAATCTTACACATATATACTCCTTCACCACACACACACACACACACACACACACGTATGTATGTATGTATACATATATAACTTCAGCTTTTTCACACATACCTTTCCATAATACAATAAATCATTCAAATATTCATGTCAATGTATAGTATATATCAAAGTATAGGAACGTATCTATAATAAATAAATTTTTATAAGTGCATAAATAAAAAAAATACATAAAATGTCATTCTACATGACACATTGACATGTATAAAAGATGCATGTGTAGCACACGCGATCGAATGATTCATGTCTAACGTAAAGTCCACTATTTTTTCACGTATTTACTTAATAAATTAATATTGAAAATATAAATATGAAAAATGTTGGTCCGGCTAAATCAATATTTAATATGGGTTTTTAATTTATATGACTGCTCCTAAATAATCAAAATTAATGGATTTAATGTAGTTCTCTTTTTTCAAAAATAGGACGAACAATTAACTTTGTTTAAAATTTCTATATAATATATATTTATTATATATAAATATCTATTTTATTTATTATATATATATTTACATATAAATTATCTATATATTATATATCATTATGTTGGTAAGATTTATAAATGGAAACAGTCTGTACAGAAATTTTTTTTCAAGTTTACACACACACACACATATATATATATATATATATATATATAGATAGATAGATAGATAGATAGATAGATAGATAGATAGATAGAAACAATTCGTAGAGAATAATACAACTACCCGTATCGCGATATTATCATTTTACTCTATCATATATTTACATTTCTTATACATGCCTATTTAAAAATCAGTCCAAACATCCCCATTCAAACGTGGCATTAAATCACTTATTATTCATACGTTTATAAAAATTAAAATATCGGATATATGCAGCAACGCGAATTTTCTTGGTGAAGAAAATTAATATCTTAATATAATATAAATGATAGATATTTCGCAGTTACAGACTAGCATAAAATAATCCACAAAAAAAATACATAACTCGATTACTTTCGCAATTCTGCTAAAATGTTACTAACGAATCATTAGTAACATAACAGAATTAACAAATTTTTTTCGCATTATATTTAATGTTTAAAACATAGGTTAAATCGTTATAATCTTTGTCATAAATTAATAAATAACTCGAACAGAGGGAATATTATACAATTCTACTAACTGTAAATAAACGATATGTAATGTTCTCTTACGTCGTGATGTTTAATCATTACATTTAACTATTCTATTGTTTTCTCAAATAAGAAATAATATTTTAATTCGATTATAAATATTTTTAAACATTCTTGTAATAAACAGATACGTAAAAAAAAACTCAGAAATCGCTTAAATTCTATAATCCGAAGCACGCACTTTTTATGTTAAACAATCAAACTAAACTTTTTCGTAGTATTTCTAAAAACAGATTTAAGTAACATATACAATTACATTTTGCTATAAAGACATAGAGTTGTGATATAACATAATATTATATTAATATACAATGTATTATGATATAATAATTAGAAGTCATTTTCTTTTCTTATTTCCGCAATTGCCTGTTATTTATCGATTATACTTACACTTTTATTTTTAAATTAGAAAGAATAAATATCACACTAACAAAACTAATATATGTCAGGAAACGAGTTTTGCGTTGTCGTTCAATTCTTCTGTACATTGTTCCATAAAATCATGTCACAAATTCGCTAGGACAGACAATTCGCTAGTAGTCCCGTTATGCATTATGAAAAACTACGATATAATATTACTAAAGTATTTCGTAGTATCGCACACAAATAATCACTGGATTGACAATATATGCAAGTGACAATAAAACTTACATCTAAAAAATATATTCTCTAAAAAAACTCGCAAAAAAAAGTCTGAACCATTGTCCACGTATACTACATACGCTTCAAAAAATTATGGTCTTTAAAATTTGTATTGATTATCTATGGTCTTTAAATGCACATTAAGTAATAGGACACATTTAAGGTTTAAGTCATTCTAAATTCACTTACTCCTCGTCACTTTCCTCTGTTTTTTAATTCTTCCTTTTTTTTCCTATGTCTTCGCATGCAATTGACTTGCAATTGCTGCATTTCGCAAATCTCAGGAGGGTTTATCACAGCGCATTTCTTTATCGGATACAAAATGCTGGCACAATCGTTGTTAATTTCCAGAATACAATGTATGTAATGTTAGGATATCGACAAAGAAACGTCTGCATGTGCACTTTACAAAATTAGGGCTAGACATAGCCAGCTATTTATTATTTAATTAAATAACAGTCGTGCTGCATATGCTGTCATATATCGAAAATTATACGTCTACATTATTAAATTCACGATGTAAATGTAAATCTAACTCTTGGAAAAAAAGACAAATGATGTTGAAATCACTACGTATACCTACAGAAAATTTTGTGTTTCTACAAAATAAACGTCACTTAACATGTTATTGTTGGATGGAAGACAAGAACGGCAGATCAGAGAAAGTAAGGTAAAAAAATCGAATTACACATTTCAAGGAAAGATGAAACATAGAAAATGTCCAAAAGCTTTAACGTCGATATATTTTTTTTTCAAATTCTTTCTCATTCGTAAATAAAATTTGCAAATTTTCTAATAAAATAGCAATCAAAGTTTCAATGCAAGCAACGTCTATTATCTACAATTTTTATTTATAGAAAAAAAAGAAACAAGAGAAATCTAAGATAGTTTAATATTTCATCGAGTATATCGATTCATTTAATAAAGAAGTAATGAAAACCGTTGCAATTTTTTGGTTGCAGCTATATCTTTCTTGTAATTAGTATCTTTTCATTATTGTAAAAAGCAGACAATGTGATGAAATAACCAGTACGAAATATGACTTTTTCTTGTATATAACTACGCTAGATAAATCCATCAATTAATATTCGGATAAAAGTAAAAAAAATTGTTTATTAGAAAAACTGGGCTTATTGAATTTCTGTAGCCAAATAAAAATAAATTTCTCTTCTTGAAACTTTACATTCATTTAAAGGGATGCTAAAGATGTCCTTTTTACCGACCAAATTTGATTAATTTTCGCGCATGCCGTTTTTCTAAATGCATTTACAGATTTAAAAATCCTTCTCAATTAAAGACATTAAATAGACATTAATGTACCTCATACCAAATCGACTTTATAGCGAGAACATTAAATTTATCTTTTTTTTATTTAACCATACAAGGAGAACCCGGCAGTCGGGCTTCCCATAATACCGACGTTGAGAAAGTTCGGCCTTAGGTTCATTATCCCCTTAAAGAATCGAAAAGCCAACATAGAATACCGGAAATTTTATAATAAAACCGAAAATAGCGAAAATATATAGATTAAGTAGTACAGCGCATTTATAAAGTATCACGCTAACGTTTGCGAATTTCAAACTGAAGTAAAAACAACTTCTTTCTTAAGGGTACTACTTCTTTTGGTTAAAAAAATCGATTTTTTTCTTACATTTTTTTATATTTTTAAAGTGTGTAGATTATGTCTGTAAAACGATTTTGTGGTATTCGAGTTATTTAAGAAGATATGTTTGAAAACGCAACAATGCACTAGTGTGACACAGTTGACATAAAGTTGGATTATTTGGCCAATTTATATGCCTGTGGCGAAAACTTTTGCTTTTCTTCATATAGAGAACAGCATAGACCTGTGAGGCACATTTTTGGTCGATAATAGTAGGTACTAACAATAAGAAGTATGTAACTAATTTTATCTAATATTTACAAGAGAAACTCTAGAAATGATACTCGTGTTTTTCGATACCAATTTTTTTGGTGAGCCAAAAAAATACGTGTTGTATTTTTTTCTGCTTCAAGACCACCACTGCCACCAAAAAAATCGAAAAACACGAATATATCACTTCTGGGGTTTCCCATGTCAGTTTAATTTTTAATGCATTTTTCTCGGAACAATGTTGTTTGATCTCGCGAACCGATTAATCGATTAAATTCGACCAAATTGTACGATAATTAGATATTTTTTTATTAGAGGATAAATCTCAATAGAGAATTAAAAAAAATTAGTATTTTTGGCACAGCACTGAATTTGAAAAAAAAGCAATCAAAAATAAACTTAAAGTTTGATAAGCAGCCATTTTAAAACTGTCTAATATTTTATTTTACATTATGATTCATTCTCTAATAAATTTAATACTTTTAAATAAATTTTCCTACAACTTTATGACACAATTTTTACAGTTGGAATCCTGTTCAAGGTTGAACCGCATAAATAAAAAAGTTACTCGGATCGATATGGTATACCAACTCTAATTGATACAATGGCTGCCGCCATTTTTAATTTTGTTCATAAAAAATATTTTTATACATTTTAAAGTGTAATAAATAAAATGCAAAAAGTCCTAAATTCCTTTCTTAGATCCGAAAAAAAATCAAAAAAATGACCTAACTTTCGACCAAAGAAGTAGAATCTAGCTTTAAGACAATTCTTTGTATACAAGAAGATTGAATCGCTGATTCTCCATATGAAGTTTACCGATCAATTCCTTCAGTGCATGATTTCGGTAACAACAAAGTTGAATTAATTTATTTTAACTGTGTGTTCCTTTTATTCTTATATCATGATTATACCATGATATTACCTTTATATTGTGTTTTTACATTAATTAAAGGAACAGTGAACTGTCAAGAGAGAGATGTGATTTCATGCAGCAAAGCTTCGCTGGTGAAGACCTTTCCACTCTATCCAAATGCAAAGCAGCGTTGATAAGTTAGCACTTAAAAAAAATGTCATTTATTTTGAGCATAATTAACACATAAAATTATTTATCAGTAAAATCAAGTAATCAACTAATGGATTATAATATATATTTATCTCGTTCGGATTTTCTGCCAAACTTGTCTTTTGTGTCATATTTTTACTAAAACTATAATTCTTAGATGTATCAACTCAAATTATTAGAATTTTTTTACTTTTACTTCAGCAGCACTTTTTTTAGTGTGAGTGCATGCCCTATAAACGTTATGATATTATTTAATATTAATAAAAAGTGGTTATATGTCCATTCCCGATAATATTATATGAATATTATATGAAAAGTAAATAATACTATTTACTTCAATATTTTAAATTATCGAGAATATTATACCTTTTAAATATAATAATTATAAAGTTTATGGAAATGTTTTATGCATAATAATTCATATTGATAACATTAATACAATATATTCCTATAATATTAAAAAATATTATATTCTCAAAATAATATTCTTGGATTATTATTTTAATATTATTTTGATTTTTAATAATATTCATATAATATTCTAGGAATATCGGAGTGTTTATTGATGAATGTGTCTTTGTTGAAGTAGCTACTTTGACAAAAATCGATGGAGTGGGGGGGGGGGATCTTTATCAGTAAAGCTTTGCTGCATGAAATAGCACCTCAGCAGTGAAGTGTAAATCACTAGTAGAATTAAAAAATTTCGTATTTTCTTACTTTTCATACCTTTTCACATATTCACATACACTGAAAATGAAAATTAATTTTCTTTGATTATGCGACAGTAAATTGCTAATGTTGTAAAAACTTGCTCGCAACTTTTATTCGCTCATTCATACTCTCTCTTTCTTTCGTTCTTTTTCTCTTTGGCGATAATTTGTAGATAAATATTAAATAATCCGATCTAAAATGAAAACATAGAAATGTTCTCTAGACCGTTGTAGTCACTGCCGTTGCATCGATTAAGATCAATCATAATTATATATACTACGCAAGCTACTCTATTCTCGTATGTCATATTTTACTCATCTTTTTTTCCACAACGGTGGGATCACATTTAACCTTGCGTTAGCGTATGCTTTATAATAAACTTACGTATTTCGCTGCACTTATTATTAATGCGTACGCCAAACGCTGATTGATTACGTATGATACCATTATTACTAGTAAAAGTAAAACATAGTTCCGATAACAGCGCATAAAGCTAAGCACTTTTTACAAGGTGGAAGAAGTTTCTCGAATTTACGCGACCACGTGAGATTTTTTTTCAATTTCGATCCGTAACATTTCAAAATATTGTGTAAGTTATCACTCTCTCAAGTCTCTCTCTCTAAGATATAATACATTCTTCAAATGTACATGCAGTCTTTTGAATTAAAAAGATTAAACTTTAATCGATTTACATAATTAACGCATATCGTTCACTCGAATTCATAGAAAGACTAGTAACTGTGAAATAAAGATCGTGCTCAGACAAAAATATTTGTATATTATAACTATGACAAGTTCCTCAATTCCACTCTCTCGACCACTTTTCATTCTGCGCCAAATGAATGCGTATATCCGTACATTTGGTTCGTGAGATCTTTTGACTCAATCTAGTTTTGTATTTTCATGTTTTCCGTTCAAATCAATTTTTATACTTTATCGTATAATAACAAATAGAGCCCGTATTTTGACAATAATTGAATTAAGCGACTTAACTGAGAAAAATGAGGAAACTGGCACGAAAATATAAAGCAAGGTATAAAGCCTAAAACTCTCACGAATACGCATTTATACGGCTATTAATTCAAAAATCGACGTTTCAGGTCATATCTGCGGCGGGTCTATTTCAATCAGAAAAACTTTCTCACCATTTTCTTCAAACCGCTCCTCTTCTCTTTCTTGATCGACGTAGGCGTAGCGCTACTGCTTCTCGATTCGTCGCTTTCCTCGATCAAACCGTTCGCGGTGCTTCCATTGGCACGATCACTGACAATCTGTGACAGTGTCTTGAAGTCTGTGGGGCTAGACTGGGAGGATCTGTCATTCGAATGCTCCGAATCTTGACTCCACTCCCATTTCTCGGTGGAATTCGTAGAGAGCTTTCTTTTGCTCCTCGCACCCAAGGCAGTTTTCATGAAGGATGGCGAGCTCAGTCTCGCGCCTTTAAGGATACTACCGGCCCTGAACGAACCGTTCTTTTCGAGCTTCCGCTCGATCGTGTTTGAACACGAGCCTGATTTCTCGACAGGCCTGTTCACAACCGCTAATGACACATTAGGTTTGCCAAGCTCGTCGACCTGACGATCGGAACTCGTTCCAGATTCCCTCTCGTAGGTTTTAGCTTTCGATACAGGTTGCACGATTCTTTCTATTCTTTCTATTTGATCGTCGAACCAACCGACGGTGGTTTCAGGTGCGGATTCCGGTCTCTTGCCGGCCGAATTCTGCGACTCTTCGGAGTATGGAGAATCTATGGACGACGATCTTCTCGAAGGCAACGTCGTACCACCGGGAATCACATTCAATACACTCTTGTAACGAACCACTTCCTGCCTTGCGTCGGTATTAACTATTGCTCTAGCGCTAGCGGCAAACGCTTCTTTCTTGCGCTTCTTCTTTCGTTCTTTTTTTGTCTCCAAAGGTCGATCATCGATCATCAGCTCGTGATACGTGCCGCTAATGTGAGAAGCGATTTCGCTAGGTCGTCGCTTTTTTGTTTTCTTCGCCGCGGCATGAGAACTAAAGTTTTCCGCGCTTTTTCGACGCACAGCATCCCTCGTATCTGATTCCAGTTTTTCTTCCTCAAAATCTTCCCTTCGACGACAGTAAGAGAGAATCGAGATAATAACAATGACTTCCAGACAGATAAATAAAGCATGTTGAACAATCGCAGTTATTCGACTGCGCCAACTGTCTCGATCGTAAAGAAGCGTTTCGACCGATTTCGAGAGTATAACGATTTCTTCCCTCAAAATGGCGATCTCTTCCGCTCTTTTAACATCACGCTCCTCGCCTTTTCGAGATTCCTCTCCCATAGCAGCTACCGCACGCTCCAATGAGCGCTGCATTTCTTCGACTTGCTTTTTGTAGCGTCGACTTAACTCCTCCAAATACTGCCCGCTAAGTGACATATTTCTTTCTAAAATCTGAAAAAATTATAGTAATTGCATTAATAATGTTAATAATTATTTCATTAATACATTGTTTTGTTTTTTTGTTTTAGAAGATTGAAGAATTTATTCCCTTTTTATTATTTTATTTTTCTACCTAAAGGACAAGAATCGATATTATAATAATGGAATTACTGCAATACTATGATTGGAATTAAAATTATTCACACCTACAGTAATTACTATGCAAAAGTAATATTACGCATTACATCGAACTTGTCATGGTTAATCCGAGAATTTTCCGATGTAACTAAATACCTTTTTATATTTTATAATTATACTTATACCACAATATTTCAAAAAAGCTTTAGTTGAACTACTAAATAACTTAATATTTATCAAAGATATCATTTTTTATTTAAGACATATACATGTATATACATGTATGTATCACTGGACCCGAAAGAGTTAACGTATTGATGATATCCAACATTTGCATTTTTTTAAATTTGGTTTCTCACAAACTTTCTACATTTTTTAACAAAATATTAATAACGTTTTTTTTAGAAATCTTGAAATTGGAGACTGTTCTTACTTACCTTAATCCTGTTAGACAATCGAAGAAAAACAGACTCTTTTTGAGGAACAACATTTGCTGTAGGCTGAGTCGTCGGCGATGAGCTTGACGCTCCATTCTGCAAGTTAGCTGTGTCAACTTCCAAATCTTTCAAATCGGATAGTAATGAATCCAAGGAGAGATTATCCTGAGACGATAATCGGGCTTCTTGCTCGTTCAGTTCTTTCGCTTGTCTTCCGTCCTGTTCACCATTTTCCAACTTATCCGACTTATCCGTTTTAATTTGCGCAACAGTCTCGATACTTTCCGTATTAGGCACGCCAGTACTCTCACCAGTTTCTTGGCTGTCAATGTTTATTAACGGAACGCTACTTATAGGCAGTGTCGTCTCGATAGGAGTTCCTAAAACAGGCAGCTCCTCGGCCATTTTCAATGTTGATGTCGGATTAGATGGCGGCGGAACGGTCGTCAGCACTTGCGGTTGCAACGTCTCCTCCGTGAATTCCTTACTAGGTTCTAAATTCGGTACCGATGACTCCTTCTTCAAGTCCTCTTTGCTGAGTGTCTTCGTAGGCTTAATCTGCGACGCTAAGCTCTCTGGAAAGCTGGCAGAAGTCTCTATAGTCGCAATACTAATGTTCTCACTTTCCTTGTTAACGTCCTGAGTCAACGGTTCTCCTTGATTCTGTCGGTTCTCCTTGGAGGATGTAACAGACTTGCGAGTGGAAGGACTTGAGTCCAGAATACATGGATCCAAAGTCGAGGTTGTTTGAAAAGTGGCCTCTATGCCGGAATCCTTAGTAGATAAAATGTCTTTTCTGGCGGCGTCTTTAGATTTGTTCACGGAAATTTCGTAGCTCGTATTCATTACCACCTTACGTTCTTTTGTGGCCAAAACGTTGCACAATGCCACGATATACTCAGGTTTAAAGAAAGACGTTAAAAAAGTTGCCTGGAGATCTTCCGCCAAATTAAAGTGTGTCGTGTCATCGTGCTTCGTTTCATCTTCCTCTTTTCCTCGCCAAAACGATTCAATCTCCACTCCGTGAAGAGCGCACAACCTTCCTCGCCTCAAAGTTCTGTTCACCAGATCGATCCTAAACAACTCATCTAACTGCCGGTTCTTGCAGCTAACCAGCTGGAAAACACTAGCAAACTTCTGATCAGTACAGTTGCCACAAAAGATTGTATATCTTGGTGTCGTGCAGCTCGTATATGAATTGTCCAAAATGTTACCGTGGTCGATACTTTGCTGAATCTGCGTAATATTGTTTCCAGTGAGACCACTGGACTTGACCAGAATCTCCGCGGCTTTCTTCACTACATTCAGCACGGCGTCGCGTGCGCTACCAAAGAGATTACTCGGTGAGTCACCTTCGCTATCTAACAGCTCCTCCTCGTCACTATCTTCGTCATCGTCCTCATCCGTGCTCTTTTCTTCCAAGGTCTCATTCTCAGTCTCGGTTTCCAACACTTCAAACTCGCTAGTACCATAAGCGCGAAACAATGAGACAGGACAAAAGTGTTCAGAGCCATAGTGCGATTGGAGCTCAACTTTGATAAACTTGCCGAAGAAGTGAGGATGTAGAGCAAAGCTCTGAACATCTTTCACGTCCTTGGCAGTGAACTGACCGACCGGACTCCAGTCCTTGGTGGGAAATCGGTCGCTCACATAGACGGAAAAATCCTTCGGCGACGAACTGAAGAGTTCAAAGTTCGCCAGCTCTATTTTCTTTGCTTGTATCGCTTCGCACAGCTCGACGACGAACCAAACGCGAGACGTGCAGGCGTTCAACATATATTCGTCCCGCGTGGATACTAGAACGTTCTTGGCGCTACTCGCTTCGGGGTTGGCTGCCACGATCTTGGCACCACAGTCAGGAGAAGCGTAATTTTTGTTGCGAATTTTCATTCCACTTACGCCTCGTCCTGGACCACCTGGGGTTTGCACGGAAGCGTTTGGATGAGCTGCAAAATAAAGCGACGAAATAGATACTCGTAATAATACTTGTATTTCCTAAATATTAGTATCGAATTTAACCCTTTGAAACATGGTGTCATACATGTATGTGATACTTTAAAAAAATGTTTTGAAACTTACTTCTTTCAATTTCTTTAGAACTTTATATCAAGTAGGATTTTTAATCAATTGTGAATTTAAGTCTAAAATTCAACATTTCAAAATTCATGTATAATATTTAATATAGTGGCTGAAAGTTCTATATATTTTATGTAAAATATACTACAGCAAAATGTATACTTCAAAGGATTAAACAAATTTTATGTTTTATCCTCTTAATAATATTATTCATTAAGATAGGATTAATGATAACACTCACTTTTCTTCTTTTCAGCCTCCTCCAAACGCTTCTGAGCCCACTCGCTAAAAGACGGTATGTCCTCATGTGGCTCGGTAGGACCTGAAGTGACGAGCCCGTTCAGGATTACCGCTGCAGTCTCGTCCCTACTGTCACCGACCAATCGTGCTCTGGCCGCCGTGTCGTTTAATTCTGACGCCGTGGTAAACGTGTCGTCACCCTTTGATGACAATTCCTCGGACACCTGACCCTGACTAACATCTTCCTCCTCGACTCTTAGCTCCAACTCGTCCGCGTTGATCTTTTGCTCCGCTCTGACAATCACTACAACCTCCGGCGGCTCCTCAGCACTGATCTTCTTCAACAAAAGTGCCTCCTCATCGGCCCCGAGAACAGCGGTGTCATTTGATCGCTCCGTCGTCTCATCGACAATCGGTGGCGGCGGAATCTGCGTCGTTGGCATAGACTCCTTTACATGTTCGGATTGTTTGGCCTGATTATCACCCAACAACGTGGAATTTTTGACGGACGATCGCGAAGGAAACTCGTGATCGATCTTCGGCTCGGCCAGATTCTGCAATCCAGCCGCTGCGGTGTCCACCAGTGTCAGCACCACCTGGTCAGTCTCAGAGATCCTGTGAACAGATAAACATACATAATATTATAAAATAATCAATAATTTCTAATATACTTTATACTGTATATTTTAACTAGCATTTCATTAATCATGTTATCTTTCAAAATAGATTTCATTCTTTATTTTTTGACAAATGTCGCTAATTAGATGAAGCAAAATCTGGTTAAATTTTAATAAATCCTGATTTTGTCATTTCTTTAACTTTCATCAATTTTTTAAAATGAGTATTATTAATTTCTTTATAACAACCACTCGGAAGAAATGGATGAGTTTTTATAACAAATTTTTTTTTTATAAAAATCACTATTCAGCATTAAGAATCGCTGTGATTGACATAAGCTTGCTAACTTTATGTTTAAAATTTGTCTCAAAGAAAGTCAAAAACAATGATAAAATATTATAATACGTATAATAGCGAATAACAGATGTTGCACTTCAGAATAATAAAACGAAACAAACTGCAGTCACTGCTTTCAGATGCATAGAATTTTTCATCGCGATTATGTATGTTGAAAATATGACGTATGGTGATAAAAATTGAATAAACATCGGAACAATATAGCTCGTAGCACGTGACTGATGTATTAGAACGTATTGCATAACCCATAAAATTCGTACAACCGCAGTAACCAATTTTAAACTAACAAGAGCATTTTTCAGAACACATCGCACATTGTATTTTCTATGAACACGTCTGGTAAATTTTTAATAAAGGACGGATCTCACTTAAAAATACGTAGAACATGTGTTTTCAAAAATGAATAAAATAGCCCTTAAAGAGATTCATCATATAATGTGTAAATAAGACATAGATGAAGAAATGCATATATGCTCAATACCTCAAAAAAGTAATGTAAACTCCACTCTGTGACAGCGCTATAATTTTTCAACCGTTTCACGTTACACGTTTCCAGCGAATGATAATGAGACTACTGCTGTGTTTGATAGGAACAGATGGTATACGAAGGTACTGGAGCGTCTTTTGTGAATGTTAAGGAAGTTGTTGACAAATAAAATTTCAATAGCGGTCTGTAAGACCGACATTACAGTTTAAGAGTTACAGTTTAAACCATTGTACTTCACAATTTTTCTATCAATTTTCTAAAATAAAAAAATTATGTTAACTTTTAATAATTTTTTAAGCCATAAAAATACTACTAAGCGAAGAAACGTGTCAGCATCATAAAAGAAGCTTATTTCGGCTTCTCGTTAACGCGAGAAGTGTCCTCGCTAACGCTTCTCACCGGTGATAGATGCATGCGCGAATGCACCACAAAACCGCCAACACTGCCAGGTAGAAGGCGGCCGCCTGAAGAAGATGTCTATGTTGCCCGACAGGATTAATGGTCCAGTGCAGAGGACATTCGCCGTTGCTGTTCTTGACTGTGCCCTTGACCATGATTTTAGGCTAAGGCGCACACACTTTAGCAGTCACTGCTTCACCGTCGCGTTGCTTCGGTCTGTCCAATCGTCGCGATTCCTTCCTTAGTTATTACAATTCACACTTTGTCGCAAGTTTATTTGCAAAAAGCGTTCCTCGCGATTACTTTTACGACCGTTTTGCGATAGACACATGTCACACGTATTAACCGCTGTATCACGAATTTAACAGTTATTGTTCTCTATCTGGAAAATTGGAACGATCGAAGTTGTATTTGAAAGAAACCAAAATAAACTTTAGAATTGTGACAAGTGCAGCATTTCATCGTAAACTTTCTTTCGCATTTTGAATACCAGTCTAAATAAAAAAAAAAAAAAAAAAAAAAAATCATTGCAATAATAATAAAAACACACAACTACGCTAAACGAGAAGAGATTTTTAACTCCATAATCCAAATGAATTCTCTATATTTTTGTGAATCGTAATTTCGGAGTAAACAACGATACACACAGCAAAAAGAGCAAGCCAATCATTTGCAATCTTTCTAGTAACAGTGGTATGCGTAAGAAAGATTTGATAATACGACTGAATAGTTCAAACGTAATGGCACACTTGATGGACAATATACTTTCGTTTCTGTCAAGAATGTTGTCATACACGTTAACGTGCCATTTATTTCAAGGTTCAATTAAGAGTTATGATGCATGTTTATTATCGATACCTGTCTACATACAGCCTTGGCCAAAAATATTAGGCACCTTACATTTTTAACTCGAAGGATTCAAACAGAAATTAAAATATGAATTAACCTTTGTTTCAAGAACCCTTTAAACTTACGTATGCCAGTAATCAATATGAAATGATAAAGATAAAAGAATTCCAAATAATGAAAGATAAATGAAAAAAATACAGAAGCTTAACAATTTTGGCCAAGGCCGTACATGCTTAGAATGTGCTATTAAATGCTGCTAGGCATATTCAATATTCGGAATTGGTCCGAGGACACCATGAACTAAACGCGTCTCTCTGCTGTGCCACGTCAGAATTTGATCTCCATCCAGAGAGTCGAGTACAGCGATTCCAAGTCCTTGTCCTTATTTACTAATTTAATCTTCGTAAAACTACCTTTCATAATATAATGTTAGTTCCGTCCGAAGAGTCTTATACTGGACGTTGAAAGATTTATCACTCACGATGCAGAGTTTTTCTTTTATGTCGCAGTAATATAAATCCTCTTATGAAGTATTGGCGCCTTGACCATGTATGTACCGTAATATATTTCCAATGTCACACTTGAGAGTCGAACTTAACGTGAAAAACCGCAAGAAGTATCGACGAGTTGCTGTTACCGGCTAAACTAATGGCGCTCGTATAACTACATAATTAGAAAGTGCTGACGCGTTTAACCGCTGCCGGAGATGCTAATATCTTTTTAATCTAAAACTGCAATTGACCGGTTATGATTAACCTTCACATCTATAAATTCTTTCTTTTCGCTTTCGTAAATTTCAATGGGTTTTAATTAACTTTTTTTTTTAACTAAACGCTGAAACAGATAGAATTCAAATCTGTAAATATTTTATTAATAAAGTTAAAAGTTATGTCGCAAACAAGAGTTTTGCAAAAAAAAAATGAGAAAAAAAATATTTTATTCTAAAAATCATATTTTTATCAAAAAAATAAAACCGAGTACCGTGAGAGTAGAAAGAAAAAATCATTAACTGAAAAAAATACATTATTTTTTTAGTTTCATAAAGTATATGTAATTATTTCAGGTAAAGTTGGACTATTTTGAAAAAAAATAAAATCAGATATTTAAAAAGTATGAGAAAAAAATGTTATAATATTACAGCAATACATTTTTTGGGATTATGTGATTAATTACGGTTATTATACTTATCACAATTAATAATATGAAAAAATGATAATATGAAAATGCATTATGCTCATATGCCATACGATGGAAGAGAATCGACTTCTGTTCATTGTTAAGAAAGATGATTACATCTCGATTACGACAATCGACTTCGAACGACCGGCTTAACGTGTGTATTTAATCGGAACGAATGGTACATTGTGAACAGACCCTTAGACGTAGGCAATGTCACCGCGAATGGTAAAAGCTCCATCGAGATTGTTTCACGGTCTGGCAAATGATCAATGAACGAGCCGATTTGCGCGAGAACGATTGCCGCTGAGAAACCGCAATCCTACTGCTGACTATGCAAGGTTGCAACCTACGAATATTGATCTCGAATGCAATCTCGAGAATTTGGCTAAACTAATACGGCAATCGGTTTCAGTGAAATAGTCACCGGGAACTAGGTTCACACCACCATTTTAGATCCGAATGGAACTAGAATCATGTCGATGAAAAACATAACTGACTGGCCAGTACATGGAACGAACGATTTTGCTGAAGTATCTCAAAATTTAGCTAGATACATCGAAAAACAATTTTATTGAACTATCAAAATAATTCAAAAAAAAAGATTGTAATTGCTATAATTTAACTATAATTCGTAATCATTTTTTATATCAACTATATACATCTATAAAGTAGTAGTAATATATGTATACATGTATACATATTCATTATGTATAACTATAGGGTAGTAATAATAATTAAAACCTATAATTTGCGTTGTTAGAACAACTTTTTTTTATAGTGTTCAAATCATGCAAATTATTAATAACGTATTAATTATTATTAGTACGTAAGTAGTAAGCAAATTCTTAAAAAATTATCATGTTCATTATAATTGTAGCTGCATTTACTACATAGAAATGTTCATGTTATTTTTATTATTCATACTTGTTCATTATTATATTAATAATTGAAATTATAATTTATAGTAAAATTACTTCATAGTTGGTTATAACTATAAACATAAACTTATTATTACTACACTGTAGTGATAATAATTATAAAAATGGAGCTCCTAATCTTAATTACTTTACCATGCAATTATAATCACAAATACCAAACACTTTTCCCCCAGTAGACGAAAGACGTTCAATCACGATGATTAATGTTGCAAAAAGTTTTGACATTCTAGCAAGCAATTTGAGCGTCCTACATAATTATTTTAACAAAATTATTTTCAAATCTGTATATCCAGCTTTAGATACCTTAGCAAATTCGTACTTTCCATGATAAAGAAAAAAAATATTTAGATAAAATCAAAGGGAAAAATCAAAAAGATAAAAATATATATCACTGATCCATCTTAATATATCGACTGTTTCTTTTTAAAATTAATCGCTTATTTACAGGACAATAACAAATTAATTAACGATTATTCGCTGGACCGGTGTTGTTAGATAATAAAAAATGATTATGTTATTATACAGCTGCACTGCATATCAATATTAATTTAATAAAAGCAATAATCATGTGTTTCTCTCTCTGAATACGACAATAATTGTATCGAGCAGTGCGGTAACTAATATGTGCAGTAACTAACGGCATGTTACTGTCAACGCCCATAACGTAATATTTTTCGCATCGATGCACGCGATACATTCACAACTACAGGCATTCGCGCAAGTTTCATTCATAGACTACAATCATTTAACGTAGGCAGGCGAAATGCGTCGACGACTCATTTCCCGTTTCTTCAATGGGCTATTAATAACGCCTCGCGATTTAGAAGTCATTCACTATTCGCATTGTTACGTAATAACCCGATTATACGTGCACGCGATACAGCACTATTATAATGCAAAACACAGATAAATGCATTAATGTGTGTGAAATGAAAGCGCTTAACACGCATAGAATTAAAAATAGAAATTCCAATAACATGAACTTTATTCATTGAATTAATCTATTCGATTAAATCGTGATGAATTGCATAAAGATATAGAAAAAATAGAAGAAATTAAAATAAGAAACTAGTAATCGAGTGAATGTTATTGTTATCGTTTTCACTTAGTTTTATGTCTACAATCTGATTTTTTTGGCAAAATTTTATTTTCAAATTCCACTGCTCAAAATTCAACTTTTATTTAATAAAAATGTTAACATTTGAATAAAAAACTTATTTAGCAATGTAATAAAGATGTTGAATTTGGCACAGAAAAATTTCGCTAGAATACAAATCTGAAAATAATTATAGATTATTAAAAAAGTTATATTAGACGTTTAAACTAGTTGCTAAAATGTAAACATTTTTTAGCAATCTTATCATGCTTGAACGTCCTGTATAATAATTACTTTAATGGGCTAATATAAAATTGTATCTATTTTTGTTATATGTAGCTAACTAAATTTTTAGAAACTGCAGTAAAATTGTTCTTTTCCGGCAGAAATCTTAGAGCTTTTTTTGAAATGGAAAAAAGGCGTAGACTGCAAACGGAAGGTCAAATATGATTTATGTCTTGACTTCTCATGCGGTAGAAAAGCAGCCACGCTAATAAACAAAGTTAAAATAACAAAAAAATTCACTATCATATGTTTTATGTATGATCATTTGGAAAGAATCATTTGGAAAGAATCGAGACTGAAGATTTATACGCGCGACGAATCGATGAACAGCAGTCAACAGTGAAAATACGATAATTAACCAGAGAAACTTATCCGTTAGAAAACGAAGGCAGTACGCATAAACCTGGATTCCCATAAACCTGTCAATCGTAAAACTGGAACGACTCTTGGTACAATCTGGACTAGTTTTCCTTACCAGATATCTCTTGTTCGTTATAAACAAGTTATCATTAAGTGTATCACTGTTATGGACATACACGTTACCTTCAGAATTATATCATCAATTATAACGAGAGAAACGTCAATGCGACAAACAATTATACGGAGCTTGAACGTTAAGACCTTCAATGGTCATCTAACTAACGCAATTAACGCGAATTATAAATGCTGGAAATATAAGCATGAAAAAATTAACTCATTAAAGTCAAAGGTTCAACTTAATTAACAGGAAAATACGGAACGCAAGCAAGATATTAAATAAGAGTTGAGATAAAAAATTTAAAGAGTGAAAGAGAAAAAAATTGAAAATGAGTTGTGCAACAAAGTAGTTATAAACTACGCTGTAAAAGCATCGTACAACTCGTTTATATTTATATTAAATTATTGAATGTAACAATTTTTAAATTTGTTGCAAAAATTAAACTGGAATCGATTAAAAAAAAAAAAGATTTAAAAGAAGAATTAAAGAGAAGAATATTATTTATGATAGTTACGTCATCGTCACAAATAAATCGTTAAACAGAAAAATAATTGTACATCGATCATCAGAATTCGAATATTACTTTACGTGACCAACGCAGTGCAATTTAATGCCAACATTAAGTAAGCGATGCACGTTCGATCGAAAAGTCATTAGCTTCAATCTTTCTTCACACTTCATCGAATAAATGCACATTGTCAATTAAAAATAAATTTATCTCTTCGCAAAACCCAACATTATCTTGAAACTGACCAACAGCATTAATATAATTAAATCATAGATTTAGAATGTATTATTTATACAATATAGAAAATCTAAGAAAATTTTATGTATTACATAATTAAGATATAAATTCAAATCGCAAATAATGTATCATTGAGACAATGATCAATAATATAATTGATATTCCAATAATTCCTCAAGTTTCTTAAAATATCTTCTCTTTCCATTGAAAAAGAGTTTGGTAATAACAAATAAACTTTAATAAAATAATTTTAATTAAATGTTTGATTAATATAATATATATCAAATATTTAATAATATTTAGTAATTAAGAATAACCAAATATAATAACAGTAATCAATATATGTATAGTCAATAGTAATCAATCGGTTATTAAGCAGTATTCAAACAATTAAATAAATATTATTTAATATTTGGTTTCTATTAATTGAACATTTAAACTATTTCATTAAAGTTTAGTAACTACATATCACTTAGGTTTGATTACACTAGTTTAAAGGCAAAAATTATTTTAAACCAGATAAGACAATGAAAACACATACTGTACGAACGCACATGCACGACACCCATACGTCACACTGATAACCGACGCGGAATTTATAATAATAAGTATCTTATATACATAGATGTAATTGGATAATTAGATTGTGCGTAAGTGAATGCACTGACAAGAAGAGTACTCAAGGAGCACGCTTTCTCAATCGGATATCAATGGCTCTTTGTGGCAGCATTAAATAATGTTCCTGTTCATATTAGCACGCATCCTCTACTGGTTCCACTACATGTATTTAGGCGATCAATAAATCTCGAGTGACAGCGAAATCAACGAAGTGACTACGTGCACGAAAGTAGCTTGGAAATTCTATCGACTTAACGGCTTTCTAAGTAGCCTTTTCTCGTAAGACGCGTAAAAATGTAAGAGTGCTCTTGGCCACAGATCCTTTCTAACGTTACACCCTCGTTCCGTCGTTCGTTGCAATAAGGAGCGCATAATCGGATAAAAATCATTTGCGTCTTTCCATCCGTCATGCCATGACGAGGCATTTTATTCTTCCACAACTTAACCTCTGACATTAATCATTTGCTATGCAATATTAAATACGTTCATGATATATTAAAACGCTAATTCTTTTTTCTTTTGTTAATTTAATTTTCAGAAATTTGTACACAGAAAAAAAAACATTTTTGTTTTGAGAATATCTTTATTTTCGAAATGTTAAACTCGAAATTAGATTATATAGCGTTACACTGACATAATTTGCTTATGTGAAGAAATCTTATATAATCTCATCAAGAAAAATGTATTCTCATTATTCAATAATTTTTATGAGTTGAACGAAAAAAATTCGATAGGAAATAACAATACCTTTAAATTAAAAATTAAAATTTTTTAATACTATTATCAAAATAGTTCATACTGTGTTCTTTAGATAACTTATAATATTGAAATTAGGCATTTATATTATAAATTCATTTTAGGCATTTTATTAGACTTGGACCTTTTTTGTTTAATGTAAGAAAATGTACGGACTACCCACTGATTACAAAAATTTAAAAATTTGTAATTTTGTAAGTTGAACATTTCTTGCATAACTGTAGCCATGTATTCCTTGATGTTTAAATGTATTTTCACAATTTTCAATTCTGTCAAACATTTGGAAAGATATATTTGGCAATTATTTGCAAATCTATATAGGCATGTAAAAAAAATCGACTCACTGTTGCCATAATTCAAAATGCATAAGTTATCTAAAATAAAAAATTAAAAAAAAATTAATCTATGTAAATGTAATTCTCGTCTACTTTATAATCAAGTTAAAAATTGATACTTTAATCAAAACAACAAAATTTTTTAATCGATATTTTAACAAAAACAATAAAATTAAAAAAAAATTTTAATCGTTATTTTTACAAAAACGATAAAATTAAAAAAAAACATTCGGTTATTTTGCACCTTTTTTCAAGAATTTTTTTCTCGAAAAAATTGAAAAGGTAAAATTTTTATTCTGATTAAAGGCCGGGCAACAGAGAAACACGTAAATATCTCCTAAAAATTTTTTATCAAACGGTTAAAACTAGATAAGTTATCATGCTAACAGTTTTAAAAAATATTATTTAAAAAACCAAGTTTAAATTTTTTCAAACAGTTTGTACGTTAATAAAAACGTTTGTAAGTCTCTTATCTTTAATCCGCTCTTTTTCTCTCAAGCTATTAAAAAATGTCAAAAAAATATCGGTTTTTTTGAAGCTTAAAAGCGAAAATACCTCTTTAAGCGGAGCTAACAAACCGAGGGAACCATTAATAACTATTATTCATTAATGAAAGTCGTATGATCGATGATTATAATTAATAATAAAGCGGGCGCGAAAGAGAGGAGGATGAGAATTGATTGTGGTCCTATCTCGAGCACATTAAGAATTAAACGATGATAAATATCTTATTCGCTTAAAAAAGTCATTCCAGGTGTTTACACGCTTAACGGATCATATAAATCGACGCTCAATGACGGAAATTAATGCGATAAATTGGTAGCCGTGGGATAGACGTTCGTACTTGTTTTTTTCGCTCTAGCACAAAGGCGCGATTTCTCCCGACCGACAGATCGTAATAACGGAACTCGAAATCGATTGTGCACCAATTGTTTGCCAAAGCTGAAGTGTGTCTCTTGATCTTTTCAACCGCCAGTGAAAACTGGCACGGAAATCTATAGCCCACACGCAACGTAATGCGTTTGCGTTATAGAAATCGGAGCGCATCGCCGCGCCGTCTCGGGGGACTTTCTGTGCGGGTTCGGTAAATAGGAGGAAGAGTTTATCGATGATTATCAATGTTAGATTTCCTTTCCTGTTATTACAGTCCAGGACGGTGAATATTTTTCAAGGAGTGTTCTGCATGCGATAACAAGAATGAATCGCGGATATATCGAAGTGACAGCTTCAGGTACGATCGCTGACGTGAAAAGTGTCGCAGCGACGAATCTCGCTGCGGCATTTCACTCCGCATGCTCGCAACCGCGCCCACGTAGCAACAACTGCCTACATTATTATTAAAAAAAAAATTAAAGAAACATTCTAATAGATATACGACTGTGAAATCGTGCCGTTGCACAATTGGTTTAAATTAATATTTGCTTTAAATTTCCCATAACGCAAAATTCCAAAAAATTTAAATCTTTTATCTGAATATTTTCAATACTTTATACTGTTGTAAACATTCCAAAATATTAAAAACTAGAAATTTTTGCCAATAATATTTAAATATTCACCTGCACATAACGATTTCTAGAATCGCCGATAAAGAATGAGTATGGTCAAAATTATCAAATATAATTGAACAATTATTGTTTGAACAATGTATGAAAAAAATTGATTAATAAAATCTAATATTATTGACTTCAACGAAAAAAATACATACACACTACTGCATTATTTTTCCGCCATTCTATTTGTAAAATATGATTATTTATATTTAACATATTAAATATTTGATAATTTTGATTTTCTGATAGATTCATAATTGACGAATCATACAGGTGATTATAAGTATAAGTGGACCATTATCATGAACCTTCTTTCTTTTAATCTATAACTATAAATTTTGTATAAAATAATTAATGCAATACATGAGATTTATAGAATTTAGATCGCTAAAAATAAATTCGGAAATGAAATTGTATTACATCACATTTTTAAGCTATTTTCGCTCACAAATACCCAGAAATATCATTTTTGGCCTCTTTAAGTCCAATTTTGTTTGAAATATAACGTGATTGAGCAATTTCATTAGCAGATTCGTTTTTAGCGACAAAAAATCTACAAGAATCATCTTGTCTGGATTGTAATCTAAAATTCAGGTCGCATTGTTATCAAATATATTTAATATATTTGTTATTTAATTGTATTACATAAATAATAGTTTGTATTATATTAATAGTTGTCTGTATATTAATATTTTCTGATAGAAATACGTGATCAGACTATTGTGCGTTGGCGCAGTTTCATTAAGGAGCAAATACGATTATGTGGAGTAGATTTATAGATCGTGCACGCAAACGTCGTAAACCCATTCTGATTAGCGCTGGATCTCGCTCCAGCGGAGAGAAAAAGAAACCATGGTCTCACGCGACCACTCGTCACGTCGGCTTTTTCTCTTCCTGTTCTCTCGTACGCCGCAGCCCACGCGAGAACTCTCAACGGTCGTCACACCGCGGAATTCTTCGCGGTTTAAGCACGTTTCCAAGGCGTGTCCGGCCGTCGAATTATGCGGGATATCGGCTACCACGTGCCTTTGTCATAGCCCGTAAAGTCGATCGATCTGTCCTGCGCGATTAGTCGGCGCGCTATCGCGACGAAATCGTTGAAATGCATGTACGGCGTGCCGAGCATGTGGCCGGCCGCCCGAAACGGAAACGTGACTCGTTACGAAACCGATATGTTTGCATATAATTGCCGTTCCATCTCGCGCGATGCATTATTGAGAATTGTTAAGCAACGCGCGTACGTAAACTAATTGCGAACCTTCGCGAGTTTTTATCACGGTCAGTGCTTGTTACCTATATAAAATTATCTATATCGAATTATCAAGATAATTATTTAGATGAAGCAATAGCTTTATTTTATTTTTATCTGGATTAATAGAATGTAAATTATTTCCATCTTTATCTTGGATAGAGAAGTATTGTCAACCGAGCTACCATTTGTCCTAACGACAGAATTTTTCGATAACAGATTGCACAGATCAGAAAATAGTAGCACAATATAAAAATTGTTCCAAAACTGTAAATTCAAAAACTTACAAGGAAATTTATCAGTTATTATAATATGAGTTATATCTATTCCTTCTATTTTTCAACTTTGAACCGTATTGACATAAATCATCCATTCAAATCAAAAAAGGAGTTTTTTGTCAAACAAAACTGTTTGAAAGATTCTTGTTTTTAAGAAATAAGTTACAAATAAAAATATCAAGTTTTTATCCTAAATTGTTTTACTCAATAACAATATTATCTTAAAATTACATAGATAAAATGATATATAGTGTTATATTTTATCTAACTAAATTTAAAACTAATTATCTTTATTTTATTTAGAATAAATTTACGCGTAATTAATTTTTATCTACAAAATTGTAAGTTATCTGACTATTCTATTTTAAGTGCACTGACCACGGAAAGCATGTGATAGGCACGTATAAATAACACTGTGTGACACAAATTAAACTACAATCCAGACAAGATAATTCTTGAAGATTTTTTGTCACTGAAAACAAAATTGCTAATGAAATTGTTCTATCACGTTACATTAAAAAAAAAATTAGACTTAAAAATGCCAAAAATGGCATTTTTATAATACTTCTGAGTTAAAATAGATGAAAAATGTATACGTAAAAAATTTATACATGCCTATCGCATGCTTTCCGTGATCTGTGCATTTAGGTAACTTAAAAATTTTCAAGATAAATATAAATTACATGTAAATGTATTTTAAATAAAATAAAGATATTTAATTTTAAATTTAACTAGATAAAAGATAACGTTATATCGTTTCATCTAAATAATTTTAAGATCTATAAAACTCAGACATGTATTGAATAAACTGCTTTATACAAAATTTACAATTAAAAGGAAAAAAAGATGACAATGGTCCGTTTATAATGCGTTTATAATCACCGGCATGGTTCACCGATTATAAATCTATGGTCAAAATTGTCAAATATAATATACAATTTGTCAAATATAAACAATCATCGTATCACAAGTAGCCACATCCAAAAATGCCATTTTTGACAATTTCAAGTCCATTTTCCTCAAATATGTGACATGATACAATTTCGTTTTCAGTGATAAAAAATCTATAAGAATTTTGTCTAGTTTGTGATCTGAAAAACAAAAGTTTAAATTTGTCACACAGTGTAATACACAAAATGAAGTATTACACGAGTATATCTTCATTGCGCACTAAAGCAAAGAAATATCGCCCGATAACAATTGTCGACAGTGCAGCGTTTCGATTATGGCAAGAGCTATAAAACATCACGTAAAGAAAATGCAATTACATGTCGGATAATTTATCGTATAAGGACGCATCAACAGTCTGATGCTAAACGGTTTTTCTTTTCTACGGTAAATATCAGTACCGTAGATCATAAGCTCCGACGGTTGCAACGTATACGACTAGACGTCGCGGTTAATACCATGTTGATCGTCTTGTCTCGAAACATCTTTCTTGGCGGCACAAATGGCTTCATCCGAGTCTCAACAAAACTAATACAGTCTCGTGAGGTTTCATTGAATAACACAAGCACTTAGCAACAATATTGGAAGAAAACCTGTTATACGCAAATAAGCATGTAAGCGTATTACGGAGCATATGTAGAAGCATAGTCGTTCCGATTGATATCTGTGTAACAACACAAGTGATGATGATATAAAGAATATTTTTAAAAATCAATTCAACAATCGACAAAAATATATTTCTTACATTATTATTTTAAGCAAGAGTCATCATTTTTTGTTAATAACACTAGTTTACTTTTGTGCAAGAATCTATTAAGACTATTTTTAGAATAATTTTCGACGCTGAATTTGAGAATTTACCATCAAAATATTTCCATTAGGTTAATTTTTAAGATATAATTTTTAAGATATATTTTTTCCAATATAAGAAAAATTTTATTAAAATAAGAAAACAATCAAAAGTGTTAAGCATTTAATTTGATGTTTTTTATATGAAAAAGTAATGTAAACAGGCAAATTTCAGCAATTTTGTGATCATACAACCCTCCTTTCAAATAATGTACAATACTACCCAAACCTAGCAGAAATAATTTAAATTAATTTTATATTAACTCTTCAACACTTTTATGCTATAATAGAAACTAAAGTAACAGTTTTATATGCAATATTTTCGTAAATAAATAATAACATTGTTACTATCAATCAACTGTATCTAAAAAATTTGAAACTAATAGAATTTTTCTAACGGCAAATTCAAACTCAGCACTTCAAAATAGAAAAAGCTGTTTCTAACACTTTAAATTAATGTACAATTTCTAAATTAGTAATATACGAAACAAATAGAAATTGTTGTCATATATTCAAATTAATTTCAAATATCCCGATTCGTTTCGAATATTATTAATCAAAAAATTATTGAATCTTGGTTAAAAAAATTTTTTTTTTCAATTATTAAATCTAGCTATAAAAATGGTTTTTCCTGTTAGATTACATTATTATTTTAACTCACTCTTTGCTTTATATATATATAAACATATAAACATAAGACAATATTATTTTTAAAAATTTCAAGATATTTTAAATGTTTTTATCTACTTTCCACTCGTTCATTTTTACTATTAGTAGACAAACAGATATTTTCAAAATAATCCGTAGGAAAAGTGAAATGATCATCGTGTTTTCGTCCCAGTTTTAAGCGGCTACATATTTTAAACGCTTGCAGAAATTCTTCCTCGCGAGACACATCGTTTGACCTCGGGGCGAAATTGGGCCACGACACATCACGAGATGTTACCAATCCTGGTGACGTTATTGTACATTCTACGAATCGTTATTCCGGACGAGATTATTAAATAATATCGTGATACGCTCGCGCGAATGTATCACAACATTTCGACCCAAATGTAATGAAATTTTAAACGTTACAGGAAGTAGAATATTCAAGACAAGGTTACATTTTGGAAAAATCATCACGGCCTCGAAATTGTTAACAAATTCTCGTCAAATTTGATGTTTCAACATGCGCACAAAAAAGTGAATACATTCGCTTCATCTCTAAGAAAATGAATAAAGCGAATGGATTTAGTATTTTATCTTAGATTTATGAATTCTAAAGAGAAAGACTGAGCTTTCGCAAAGAAGCGTCCTGCTGTACTTATTTTCTTGCAGTATATCTTAATATAAACTAAAGACTAAATTAGAATTCTTTGATGACAACACTGTTTTCTGTTGCAGAAAATTAGATCATTTGTCCACTGCGTTTTATTTATAAAGCTGATAAGCTGTATTCATTATTCTCATTGCATCAGATATTACTTTTTCATTTAAAAAATCGATTGGCAATACAAAAATAATTTAGTTTAAATTGCATATTTCAGCATTTTGTGCACATATTCGTGATGTATGTAATATATTGATTAATTGAACGTTGTTAATTAACGTTATTTATTGGCGTCGTTAATTCAATTGCTACAATAAAAGTTATAGAGCATATATTGAAAAAATAAATTTATATATATATATATATATTAATTATATCAATTATATACTATATAAATATATATTATAATATTAAACTAATATATAAAATTACTTCAATTAATATAAGTATATAAAAGTAAATTAATATATAATGTATATTAATTCCGTTAGTATAATATAATGAATAAATATTGATTCTATGAGTTGTCAATTATATTTTCGTTCCATATTCAACTTATTTGATCAAGAGTTGTCCAATTATTCGCACTACATTAATGATTAATTCATGCCGGTCAAATGATATCTCGTGGCAATGAAATCTTAACATGTCCGAATAATCAACTCTATTATTATGCAAACCGTTCTCGTTTGCTCGATGACCCACTTGAATTGGAATCCGAGAGTGGAAGGACGCTAACTGCTGCGATCGCAGCTGGATACAAACATGACCGATCACGTTACGCCGCGATGGAAAATAAATATGAGAATTTGTGCTGAATAGATTTAACTGATCAGCTGACACTTATACGATCGTATACAATTTCCATGATCCGTGATTGCAAAATAAAAGCTTACACGGCAAGAAGTTCTCACATAACAAAAATAGCTTTTAAAACGTGTAATACATTTATCAGATATTTCTTTGGTTAACAAAACATTTTTCTGCTATTAAAATTTATATACTAAACAATATATAATAATTTAATACTGATGGTAAGAGACATACATCGCTTTCATACTGTCTCGTATTATGTTTTCATATTATTTTTATATCTTTATGGGACTTTAACAGCACAAGTATCCCTTTACTTACAAATTTTCGGATTTACAACTAACATACTAATGATTAAATAAACTAGTGAATAAACTAGTGAATTATAATGAAGCTAGTTAAGTACTCGTTAATGATCCAAAATAAATATTAATTTTATAATATTAAAAATTATAGTTTTTTAAGAAAAAACAGTACTTTTTTAATCACTTGTTGAAGTTAATCAGTGTTTGAACTAAACATTTTGTTTTTATAATAGTATATTAAAAATTGTAATATATTTTTTTTTAAATTTTGTTTTGTCATTTCCTAAATTAATCATTTTAACAATAATGCTAGTGATACAATAATTATTTTATATTTCATATAAATACCTAATGTTTCATATAAATACCCAATGTTTTATGTTATTACATATGAAATGTAAAACGCTATTCGATTTATGATCGATTTGATCTACGAAGTCTCGGAACGTAAACCCCGTTGTAAGTAGAGAAATATCTGTATACGTTGCGTGAAATATATCAGACGGCAGAGAAAGTAATCAAATAGTTGAAAAAACTCAAAATAATATTGACATGCTCTTTGATGCAATCTCTTTGTTAAATTCCATCTTCGCGATTTTCTTTGGCTCGACGACACGTGCAAGCGTGCTTACATGATCGGAAGACATCTCATCGTTTTATCGTCAGTAGAAAGTTTCGGCGTAACTTTGTTCGCGCATATCCTAAAAATCGGACGTGTCCTGCGGCGTTGTAGATGCGATTTTACCACGAGCCATTCTCCATGCGAATTTTGATGGAATTCGTGCTATGATGTAACCAAGAACGCTGTGTATTATGGAAACAATTCCGAGTATCGCTCAGGTGGAATCAAATCATTTAACGGCTGTTAGCGAGAAAACAGGCATTTCAATCATGTTGGAAATTCGTACACGATAATAAACAACGTGGTACGTTAATATTGCGCAAGAAATTATGAAACAAAACACAACGGAAAATAAATTTATAATAATGTCGAGAATGCGGATATTAATTGCGTTACGTTTAACAGATGTAATTAGTGTGTTAATTTACCCTGCGTAAAACGATGATGCGGCTTCTACGCGGAATTCAATTGAGCTTTCGTTACTCGCACCCAGGTAGAACACAAAAGTCGTAATAATATTAAAAAAATCACTCATTTTTATTTGATTATAGTTCTATTGCTAATCTATAATTTACATTACATGTATTATAAATTTTCAGTACTGCAGTCTATATGCGGAAGAATGTGTACGTACATACATTTGCATATATTTTGCAATTTTCTCTTCATTTTGAATAAGTACATAATTTTATAATAAAAGTGTTTTTTAAACAAAACCAATTTTTAAATCTATTTTTATGGCAGGGCCACATTACCGTCCCTGTTTCTCTTGTGCACTGTCATCACATTTTTATAAATAACATTCTATGTATAATAAATATTTCATTACTTTACGTCTAGAATATATTGAATAACGCATTAAAACGAATGTAAAGTTTTCAAAATAAAATATTACTTTAAAATATTAATTATTAACAAAGTTATTGTGTAAAATGCAAATGGGGGATTTACACCTTCTCCTCTATATTAGTTTTGGTTTTCGATAGTTTCTATACATGTCATGTCATTCTATTAAACGACTCAGTTTACATATCGCTAATCGCGCGATTTAATCCTGATGAATGTCGGCACGTTACACATTTCTGCAGTGAGGTCAGCAGGGTCGACAGAGTGAAAATTTGTGTCGACATTGGATAATGAAATCAGGGACCCACGCACACCACGGAATCTAGGAGATTAAGGCGAGTATTTCTCGCCGGGCATTGTAACCTGCCCTTCCGGAAGGCAAGACGTTGCCGTTGAGAAATGCATGATTAATATTTAACTGTATTGTCGGCACGAATGCTGTATCTGCATCCACCACGCACGCTGTATCTGCAGTTCGCTGATCGATCGATAACTAATATTTAGTTAAGGGAGAGTGAGAAAGAATGAGAATAAGAGAGAGAGAAGAGTAAAAATATCTGCACGTGGCGAAAAAGAAAATGTAATACAGAGATTACCATGTTTCTCTTTTACCTATTATTATTTTAATTGTTTTAGATTAATAATTATAGTAATTATTCGTTATTATTTATAAGCATTTATAATTGCTTTTATAAATAATTTGATCTTTTTTATGACAGTTTTTGCTATCATATAAAATTATCCTTTGTTTCAAGGACACTTTAAACTTATGTATATGCCTGTAATTAATATAAAATAATACAGATAAAAGAAATCCAGATAAACGAAAAAAATTTAGTTGTATAATAATTTTGACCAAGGCTGTATATTCAAAACTAACGCAACTTTGTACGCGTGAAACCTTCGATATTACGTGGAATATCATTACGATAACAAATTGTTACTAAGAACGATAAATGAGACGATTATAAACTTTTAAAATATTAGTTTCTCCGAAGAAAATTGCGTATTGCGGCGCTAATCTTTGACATCAAAATATGGATTGATTATCGTGTCCATTATCTCCTCTACCGGAATAATGGTATATACATATACATACGCAAGAGTAAACACTTTATCCTATTGAGATTATTCTATTGGAGATGACGGGTAGTAATTGCGTACAGCAACAGTGTACCGCGAAAGTACAAATTGGCATTACCGACACGAAACAGGGACGTCAGCCAACAGGTTCTGTCGGCGACAAAAGCAAATATCATTGATAGTCTAATCTAGAAATTACATTTGTACAACGTTAATGGGAGGGTAATTGCAATCTCTAGATCACCGTGCAAACAGACTCGCACTCGATCGGATGAAAGTGAAGATAACACATGTGATAAGATATTGAACACGGTCGCCGATGCTATACAGATTAAATCGGCCGTATAAAACAAAAATGAGAAAAGTTAGGTCGTTATCGAGCGAAACCGGCTCTCTTCTTAGAAATCGGAGACGACGTGCATAATTAGTCGGATGACAAGAATGATATTCTCGAATGTTGTACAAGTTAATTGCCACAGAAGACTTCTCTAATCTCTTTATGCTCCCTTTATCGCAGCACGCGTGGTAGTCACTATGTCACCGTTGTTGAACTAGCGCAACCGGTTTTTTATTATGCCATATAAGCACGAAGGATAGAAATTGTGTTTTTCTCGCATTACAGTTCGTCTCTTCGTTAAATTTTATTCAGTTTTATTTTATTTCCACTGATATCTCGTAAAATGGTAAAATCAAAATTATCCTATATTCAGAAAATATCACTCTTTTCCTCTTAAATTAATACAGACTATGATTGACAACAAATGTACGTATCTATTTTCCGCTCCTCTCTCTCTCTCTCTCTCTCTCTCTCTCTCTGATCTCTCTCTTTCTCTTTCTCTTTCCGTTATTGAAAATATATAATGGAACATTGAAATTTTCTTCATGCAAATGCTTTTCACATGAGTAAAATTGACATATATAAATTGTATTTTTTTTCATCGTTTATGTATTTCCGTTAAATTTCTGTGATTTAACTTAATTTTACTTCTATTGATATCTTGTGAAATGCTAAAGTCAAAATTATTCCATATTCCGAAAAAAATCACTCTTTTCCTCTTAAATTAATGCAAACTAAAATTGACAGTGAATGCATATATCAGTTTTCCTCTCCTATTTGATTTCGCCCTCTCTTTCCATTATTGAAAATATATAATAAAATATTCAAGTTTTCTCCACGGAAGTGCTTTTCACATGAGTGAAACTATATAAGCATGAAAGGTAAAAATTGTATTTTTGTTGCATTATAGTTTGTGCATTTTTGTTAAATTTCATCCGCGAAAAGATTCGATTTAATTTTATTTCTACTGATATCTCATTAAATACTAAAGTCAAAATTATTTCATGTTCTTTATTCAAAAAAGATCACTCTCTCTCTCTCTCTCTCTCTCTTTCCCTCTTGAATTAGTGCGGACTAAGATTGGCAACGAGTGTAAGTATATGTTTTCCGTTTCTGATCTCTTCTTCTCTTACCGTTTGAAAATATATAATAAAACACTCAAGTTTTCTCTATGTAAGTGCTTTTCACTTGAGTGAAACTGGCATCTTGAAACGCTTAACAATATGGGATGTCTTTAGAATACACTACGGTGAAGTTGTGCTTATTCTCTTTGCAGGTAAATAAGCAGCATGTTCCGAACACGGTTCTACACATCACGGGAATATATTTTCGTCGAGCACATCACGAATCTTACCCCGATTGAGTTCGCGATCGCGCGTTCCATAAAATTCCTCATTACACGTGACTTATCGACCTGGTCGAGGAACGGGAGATTTGACAGAGAAAATTGCGGCCGTTCATCGATTGTGCCGCGGGAAATATATAGGTTGACCGGCCGTAACCGGAGTGAAAGCTCTAATTAGCAGGTGGGGAGATTTCACCCGCTTTTGAGAGATCGGTTTTGCCGTATGGTCACCCGACAGTACGGTTCGCGCTGGTTTAACGGGCGCTGAATAACTGTCAAATTCGCCTCACACTATCACGGTTATTAAACTGCAACTGCGGATATACGATTGCGCGACAATAAAGCTCACACGGTGTTTAATTAAAGCAGTTTATGAAGGGGAGGCAACATGTTGCGGCGACAAACTCGATTTTTATCGACGTGAATTACAGTAGCACTCCACGCACAAATACCCTTTGTAAAAGTTACAACTACGCCAAAAATTTAAAATCTAAAGAGAATTTATTGAGGTTTATTTACAAAAAAGTGAACATTTTTTCAAGGAGTTATAAAACTACGTAGTTATTTATTTATTTTCATATTTATTCTAATCATATTTATTTTGCATCTTATTTTTTAAATAAAAATATATCTTCAAAGGAGAAACACATTATTTATCTATCACTTTAAATGAAAGTTTTGCATGGTCAGTCAGTAATGTCAGTATCATGTAAAATGTATACTTGTTGATTTTATAAGTGTGTACATAAAGCATCCAGTACAAGACACAATTGTACACAAACATGCATTTTTATAATTTTTTAAGGAAAGATAAGATTCGTATGATTGCCACATTAAATACCTGTTAGCATCATTTCTTATTAAATTAATTCTCAATTCAATATATTCACGATATATTACTATTTCTTCTTCAACTTATAATTTTGTTTCAAGACGAAAATTCGGCGCGCAGTTTCGTAAAAATGTTTTATGAAAATATTAATATCACACAAAAAGTATCAACATTAAGATCTAGCTGTGACCGTTGAGGCTTCTTGAAATTATATTAGATTTCTTTATATGATATAATTCATCCAATTATCCTGCATATAAGAATACTAAAATAGAATTAAAGGAAAGTCGTCGCTGGCATATTACTTTGTCTTAATATTTCTTAAACAAAAGCTAAAGATAAAACATAATAAACAAATAGTACTCCCATCAGATAGTATAGCAATTTTTATAATACTATTTCGTATTTTGTAATGGTTGTTTTCGTAATCCAAAAAAAGCATCTGAGAAATTGAACCCCAAAACTAGCACAGTAGATAATAATAGCAGAATTCAGACACGGTCATAGAAGAAAATAAACTATAAAATAAAATAATAAGTTACATAATAAAAAAAAATTTTTATGTATTAAATAATAAAGTTTATAAAATTAAAAGACAAAAATTAAACCTTTCCACTGGAACAAATTCATGAAACATTTGTCAACATGCAATTGAAGATTTCATTGCAGTTAAAGAGTTATTGTTTATTCTCAATGAAAAAGTTTACCAGTGCCGCACTATGATTTTATGTTCCAAACCGCTAGAAGAAAAGTATTAAAGAGAAAAATATAAACAAAAGAGAGAAGTTGTAAACATGTAAAACGATCTAATATTATCAATAATGTACTCACTACTGTTTAAACTAAGTATGTAAAAGAAAATAATGCAAATTTTATTCTCGTTTTTCAAGAATTCGAATTTTTAACAGATTTTATTTAGAAAGCAGCCATAAATGTATGAATTATGGGTTTTTATTTCTTAATTATCTAAGCAAATGATTTTTATCTTCAGTATTAATATAATGCAATGTTTAGTTTCCGAGAAATAAAGGAGTGCCGCTTTAAGAGTTTATAACAATATTAACGATTTTTCTTCAAAAGATAAAGAAGATTAATGATTTATGAGATACGAGAATTATATTTAATATCAAAATATGTCAGAATATAGGAGACAATATCTACTGATTTTTTTATAATTCTAATATCTCTTATATACAAAATAACTATACGGATAAATTTATATAAAAAAATATATTATGTAAAAAATTTCCATGTATATCTCATTACTTCTTGATTTTTAGTCGCAATAAAGATATTTGTTGAGTCATAAAATCTATAACAAAACGGAGTAATCTGATCGAATAAACTTTTTATAAGAAACGTGCACTGCCTTTTAAATAATTATGAAAAAGATCAAAGATTTTTTATACTCAATTCTTTTAGCCATAATATATACTTTTAAATAAAAAATTTTGAAAATATTTTGTAAAATTATTTTATAACTACTTAATAAATTGTTTTAATTTTAAACTTTTATAAAAAATTCGATATATATTTTTCTTCATCACATAAATTCCTCATACAATTCATATTTTTATTAAAATAGAAAAAAACAAATTATCAATATGTCATCAGAAAATGCGTTTTAAGTAGCTATTCCATTGCATTTAATTAAAAAATATGGTACGACAATTATCGGATCTTTCCTAACGATGAATTAACTCCTACGTTCAATTTTGCGGAATGCGTTGCAAATAACGTCAGACTTATTGAGAGAAGCTAAATTTAAAATAAGTGACAGAAAAACAGAAGAAATAAAAGAAATCAAATTATAATGCCAAATTATATATCTGTCACATACATAAGATAAGCACACGAGAAAAAAAAGTCAGCTGTAAAAACATACGTATTACCAATATTCATCGGCAATCAAATACAATAATTTTAAGCAAAAAAAAAATTCATAATTTCATCATTACAACTGCGAATTTCATGAAAATTCGCGCAACTTATTGTATTTTCTGCGAGGTGATGTCTCTTGACAGCGCCAACCTAATGAAACTCGTGAGACATGTCGAAGATGAGACCGAAGAGCGGAGAAAGAGAGAGAATGCGAGTGATGGAAGTAAGCAGGGAATTCGTTAACAGTAGGAAAGAAGAGGAAAAATGACCAGGGGAAGACAAGAGAGTGAGACGGTGGCAGGCGAGCGAACTCGGAAGGAGTTATGATAAATTAAGCGAGCGGCCGAGTGTGGCAATGGGATGAACGTAGGTGGATAGCGCGAGTACACGCTGGTGGTATTTTCGTTGCGTGGTTTCTATCCGGAAAAAAGAGAAGCGGGTAATGTGCTTTTACAATCGTAAGAATGCATTTTCCACGATTGTAGACAACAAATGTCTTTCTCCTGCTAAAATCAAACGGCGATTACGGATTCCACAGTTTTCTCCGTAAAGTTAATTAGATGTCTCGAAATAATTTAAAAGCTTCGTTATCATAGAAAGAAAATCATTTTCCTTGCGAGAACAGGGAATTCGCATATACGATAGTTGCAAAATAGCTTGAATAAGCTTAAAAAAAAGGAATTCCTAAGTGTGCAATCTCGATTAAAAATAATTAAAGTAAATGTCCCAGTAAATGGACATGTAACGGTGTAGAGCCAAGATAATTGAATTTGTGCAAGAGAATTCACAATATAGAATGATCTAATTAACTAAAATATAGAATATAAAACGTTATTGTTACAAAAATATAAAAAACTTTAATTATTTCAAAAATAATAAAAACTTGTATTATAAATCATCTGAAGGAATCAATAATATTCAGGCAATTCAAAACGCTTGTCTTTAATGTTCTGAACTTGTACTCTTAATTTGTTATTATTATAGTACGTAAAATATTTGTAAAATAAATACAAAAAAACATCGCGACAAATAATGTTTCTTAAAGAATCTCAAAAACATCATCAAAATGTAAACTCTTAAATCGTACAACAAATTATATTTTACGTGAATTTTTATAATATTGAAAAAAAATTAAATATTTAATCTCACTTGTAAATATCTTAAAAATTTTATAAAGATTATAATTAAATGTTAATATAAAAAAACCTATTTAAAATTAATCACTTTTCGTATAAATTTCCAGGTATAAGGACATATTCAGTCACTGGGACATTTACCTTATATAATCATTGATACAGTATGCAAATTGATAATTTGAATTGTTTAATTTCAGACAAAATAACAGACAAAATAAAAATTGAAGAAGAAAGCTTGTAATCGACAACGTATAAATAATTTCTTTCCTCTCAGCAGTTTTTGTCAAATTCAAGTACTGCGATGGGGTGATTCAATATTTTCGCAGCACTCGATCTAACGAGGAGTCGCCTGCAACAATCTGCACGCAATGCAATGAGATGCAAAATTATTCTCTGCATTTCTCCATTCACCACTTTGGCCAATAACTACCCTTTATCTTTTGCGCCGCGCTGCCGTGAAACTCGGCGGAAGACTCTGTCGCGGCAAAGTTTGCTCCTCCGCCGAATTTCCAACGGCAGGTACTTCTACGAAGATCGTAATTCTCGGTTGGATTAGACTACCTTCGGATTTATCGCTCGCTCTCACATCCCTAATGCCATATTGTAGTAAAATTTTACGAGAATTGCACAATTCCTTGTTCTAGATCGCCAGAATAGATTGCAATGGCAATCAGTGCTCAAGAAAATAGGTAGGAGAAATAAAAAAAGTAGTAATAAAAATATTTAATAGATGTATCTATAAAATATATTATTTTATGATAATATCGTAGTAAACATAAAAAAAACAAATATTTCCTATACATTTACTTGAAACAAGATATTTATTTTACATTGTACACATCAATATTAAATACTATTTGCTTTCTTTATATTTATTACGTAACATTATTTCAAATAGTATTTTTTTTTATAGATACACTCTTTAAATAAATATTTCTATTAAATCTATTTAAATTTTTTTCCAGTGCTGATAGTAACTGTTGAATATGTTATTGATGTGAATAAAAGTGACTCACTATACATGTAACTTGAGTGCAATGTGTATTTTCGTTAAATGAATAAAACGTTATCCACCGTTATTTAAATGTTATTAAAAGTAGTCAGTACGTGGCGCCGAGATCGTCTTTGACATAATCGTGAGATTCGTGTCCCCGATGGTAAGGCCCATCTTCAGAGATACGAAGCACAAATCGTCTCAGACCCATCATCAAGGTTGAGTACCAAGACTATTGCCATAACGCATTAAATGCATTTAGCGAGGAAGTGGGGACTTAGTCGGTTTAATGTTAGTCAGTGTCACACTAGCCACTGACAGGTCAATAGTTGGGTGGAGCGTTTCTCAACGTAGTTGGAAACAGACGTCGTCGCACTTCGAATGTCTCGGCGAATATTTTTCTCGCCGCGATTATAAACTAGCGCGTATAAACTGAGCAAAGTGTGTTACGAAGAGTAATTTGAAAATGGCTGAGGAGACCAGTTCTGCACCCAACCTCTTAACACGAATGAAGGGATATCTTAAGGAAGCACCATTCTTTTGCAAAATTGTTGAATTGGTAAACCATTAAATAATTAATTTTTAATAAGTATTACATACAAGAAGTTAACAACAAACAATTCTCATCAAATAATTGCAAAATATATCGTTGATTCATAGCTTTTTCCAATGGAACAATGGAACAAACGATCTTTCTTTATATTGCAACAGAATTTACAGAAATAACAAATAATAGTAACATATGTAGAAACGAGTTGTTTTCTATTTTAAAAAAATAACACTTAACGATTAACAAATATTACAGGTTTTCTGTGTTATTGCAACGGGATTAGTGGCGGGGCCATTTCAACAGAACCAAATCCGACCCACTGATATACATCACACAGCGATATTTCATGTGGCTGTGTCCGGTTATATTCTTATAAATGCGATTCTTATTATGAGCCATATCTTAGGCGAAAGATTGCCAAAAAAAACAGTGAGTTAAAAATTAATTAAAGGGTACATAAAAATTAAAACATTTTCTTTTTATCTAAATTATAGTAATAAATCATTATCTATCGGTAGCATTACATCGTGAATAAATTTTTTCTCATAAGAATTAAGCAAAAAACAGGAAATATCAGTAAAAATATAAATAAGTAATAAATATAAAATTTTCGATAGAACCAAAAGTCCAGAGGTTACTTTATTTAATACGGGTCTTTAAAATATTATTCAAAGCCTAACACTTTATTTTTTTCTTATATTATTATTATACATATATTATTATTCTATTTAACACATTATTATATAATAATTTTTATATACATTCCTTAGTATATGCCAAAAAAAAAATTTATCCAGAGAGAAATATAAGTTTTATTTTTGTTAAAAGCAATTTGTAAACTTTGTAAAAAAAAGTGAAAAAATTATGAGTTTATGCACTAAGTAATATTTTTTTCTCATGTTTATTATTATTAATATTATAAAAAAAGGAAAAATAAAATATTATAAGATAAATAGATAAATGTAAAATTCCGAATCAAACAAATCAAGAGGTTTCTTTCTTTTTAATGGATTCTCAAAATATAAATCAAAAAACTTAACAACTTTCTTCTTAAATCTATTACATGTCCGGAGAAAAATTACTGTATTTACACAACGAATGATTTGAAGATAGGAAGTTTTATCCTGAAAATTTAACTTTTCGAACTTGTTTGGTTTTTATAGAAACCCCTTCATTTTTAACTAGAAAACTTTCTCTTGCAGTTTTCTTATATCCCCATCTGATCTGACGTTGATGTACAACAATGCGACATCAACATTATGACAAGATAATATTCTATATTTTCTTCTTTTGCAGGCTCTCATTTTTTCGACGATGGGTGCGATTCTTTGCTGCACCGCCGGCCTGATTTTGATTCGCGACTGGGACAATTTCTCGAGTAACCTGATTCACGCGTATTTGCAAGAGTACAGCGATCAAACGGTGGCGGCCGGTTCTTTCGCGATCTTGGCAGCTCTGGTATTCGCCGTAGATACGTACTTCACCAACAAGAACGACTGATCGCCCACAGATCTCGATCATCGTCATTGCAAGGAGCGAGATAGAATCAACCGGTTCATTGCTACCATCTCGCTTCATTAAAAGCTATTATTTCAATAATTGTCTTTTTTTCAAAATGTTCTAATGTATCGATTTTCGTAAAAAATGTTTTTAGCTTCTTAAAATGTTCTTAATGTCCCCGCTAGTCTTATTAATTGCCTTTAAGAGATTATTTAACTCCTCCTTAACGTATGTATCAATGTATGATTCACACGCACATAAAAAAGAAATAGTTGCCGTCTAATTCTTCGTCATAGACGAAGATTATATTGCCAGTTGAAAATATCCAGATTCCTGTTTCTCGATTAAAAAGCATGTAACAAAGTTACATGTTGACATACATTGCCACAATTGGAAATAAGATATTATACATGTGGCCATGAATTTTGACGTATAGCCATTGAAAAATAATGGCAATGTATATCAAATGTGAAATACAAAGTGGGAAATGTATAGTTGTTTTATGTTAACATAATTGTGATCAATACCACATGTTACATACCATGTGCAATTGTGATTGATAATCAAATTCAATTAGATAAAAATCAGTCATAACAAAGCTCACGGAAGATCTGGAGACTGATATGAAAAGATTATACAATAAAGGTAAAGTATTTCCTTCACGAAATTATCAAATTCTTATTATGGATCCTTATTACACAGGGTAAAATCTATCCCCAACCCTTATATTTCAGAAACGGTTCAAAATTATAAAAAACCAAAATATATATTCAATCATTTCCTATTCTTTTAAGAAAGTTAGAGTGAAGGTCCTTTGATGAAACACGTATTTCATAGTTTATCATAATTTTGAACCGTTTCCGAAATATAAGGAAAGTGGGAACATTTTATAGACACCTTGTATCTTCGTTATCGTGCAAAAGTGATCACGAGATCATTCTCGAGTAAAAGTGTAAGATTTATTTCTAACAAGCGGCATTGTAATTCCTATTAGCAAGCATATTATTTTATTATATATATATATTTTATGAAACAGATAAGCTTACAATAAATAATTTGTGTAATATCTATTATTTTACGTTATTCTCGTGTACTTACGAGAATTTAGGTACCGAAATATTTACGTCTGCCTATAACTAATTTCTCCCTCTCTCCATTGTATAGCATTAAATTTTCGTTATACGAAAAGATGTTCTAAGCAGACGTACAATAATTGTACGTAACACAAATTTCTAATATGATCTTGAATAGGAAATTAAGAATTGTATGCTATGGACTGCTTTGAATTGAAAAAATGTCTACCTATCTTCGATAAATTATTTGTGTCGTAAAGATATCTGAAAAAAAATTCTACGGTAACAGACATCACTGTCTTTAAAGGTAAAACTTTTTTATCATACACAAGAAAGCATTGATTTTGAATCAACATAATTTTTTTATAAGCTATTTCTTATAAAAAAAAAACATTTTATAAAATTTGATGACACTTAAAGATCAAGTTTTATGTATCACGTATATAGAATACTTTCTTGTTAAGCTAGAAGAAAGTCACCAATAGACCACCTAAAACGGCATCCCTTTATTTCTCGAAAACTAAACGCACTGTAACAATACAGATAAAAAACATGACCTGCTTAGATAATTAAAAAAATAAAAACTAGTTCATACACATTCATGATTCCTTTTTAATTAAAATCTTTTATATAAAAACAACTTTTGGAAAAGCAAAGAATAAAATTTGCACAATTTTCTTTTGCAAATTGCATAGTTAAAACAATAGTAAGTACATTATTGATAAGTAAGTATATTATTAGACCACTTTACATGTTGGTAGCTCCCTAAAACTTTCGATTTTTTTCTTTCAGATTTTCCTCATAATAGTATTTGAAATGTAAAATTGCTGTACTATATAAATCAATGCACTCCTATGTGAAAATAAACAATAATTACGAAATCTTCAACTACAGTGTTGATAGATATTTTATGAATTTTTTCACATTTTCTTTAATATCTTAAGATAGAAAAAAATAGCGTCCAATCAACGCAATAAATCCACGTATATGTACATTTAATAACAAGATATCAAGAAACCGTATAAAGTAAGAGGGTCCAATTCTAATCTCTTAATTTTATACACTTTACTATTTAACACATAAAAATATATTTTATTATTTAGTTTTTTAACTTATCATATAATTAACTCCTTACCTATAATACGTATTTAAATTCTGCCATTACTGTCTAGTATGTCAGTTTTGGGACCAAATTTCTCAGACTCTCTTTTTGGATTATGAAAACAGTAATTAATACAAAATATGAGACAGTATTATAAAAACTGCTATGCTATGTGATAAAAGACACTTTTTAATTTGTAACCATATCTTTAAAGTTTTATTTTTAACTTTTATTTAAGAAATATTTTTTTAGAAACAAAGTAGTATACTAATATTGGTGAAGCGTCTCTATATACCATTTATTTTCAATATTATATTAATGCAAATCAAAATGTAAGAAGTTCCCATAACAACATGAAAGGATGATAGCCAAATACTAATTTATGTACGCGCGCAATCGCTTTCAAAACCTTTTAAATAATGTTCTTAAAAACTTGCAGCAATGCATTCTTAAAAACTTTATTCTTTCTAGGCAAAGATAATAGAAAAAGATTCCATTCTTTAAACACCTTAAAACATGGCAAGTAAAGCAAAATTGACGAAGTTCTCGAGGAGCTTTTTCCAGAGACGAGGACATGCTTCCCGAGTTCCACAAAAGCTAAATCTTAGAGAAAAATCTACATAAACGCACTTTTTTACTTTCTGACAACGAATTACAATGAAAAGTTTCATTTGTCTTATTACCACAAAAATGTCATGATTTGGCGTTTTCTGTCTATTCGTCGAAACCCGAAAGATGATTCCATAAAGAATAGAGTCTTTCCCTTTCAAGCATCGAGAGGTTTTCACGTATATTTTTCGCGCACGAGAGCGTATAACAAATTCGAAAAATTCCGCTTAGTGCTCCGAGAAGTGCAAGAGAAACGTGAAAGTTTATCCGTCGACTACCCCGCCAAGAAAAGTTCGATGAAAGAAATTCCGTTCTGTAATATTAGGCGGAGAAAGAAGTTCAAGAATACATGCACCAACCATTTCTTTTTTATCTTGTCTATATCAACGATGCAAAGACTATCTTTAACGGATAGATGTACACCACACTTGAAATCGATGTGGCATATGCTTCAAAAGCTCTTCCCTTTTGTTATCTTCGTATGTGAAAAATATGTTTTAGTGCATTTTTAATACACATTTGTACAGTCTTGATCAAAAGTATTAGGTATGAAGAAAAATATCATTCTCGTATTAAGAAAAACGATTATTCAATTTTTAATTTTTTTTTCTATAAGTAACGGTTATCTTTGAAAAGAATATCTTCTTAATAATAAATGTAAAATATACAATAATTATTTGCTACAAGTATATTTACTTAAAAAATATTTATTTAAAAAAACTTCTGTATACACACATAAAAAAATATATATAAATAATAAATCTATTCTGAATCCTAGTAATTTAGTATTTTTTTGCGTGATAAATGTTAAATATCAAAAAAATACTCTTTATTAAAAATAACCATTATTTACTAGAAGAAAAAATAAATTGGATGATCGTTTTTTTTTAAGTAGTAATTGTCTATATCTTTTCAAAGATTCATAATTTGGAGGAAATTTAAATAAAAATACTTATATAATGTATAATCAACAGAAAACAATACAGATAAAAGTATTCTAGATAAATGCAAAAAAAATGTAGGTGCCTAATACTTTTGATCAAGCTGCATTTCTTCATTTGTTATACATAATGCTTCTTTTACATTTTTGACAAAAAGCGAAGGATATAACATGGAAATAACATCACGCTAACAAGATTCCTCTTTCACCAACGAGCAGTACAAGAGCGTTTTCTTTGATCACCAGAAACCTTAAAAAGGTGTCACAATAAATTTACCGTGGTCTCATTTTCTCCGGCGCCGGAGGATTTAAAAAAAATACCTCACATTTTTCCGCCTTTCAACGTGGAACGCTAATTTCGCGCTTAGAGTTTTAAAGAACCAAACTCGCAAATCATAATTCATGAAAAATACCGAAAGAATAATTAATTTTCTTCGTAAAATTGTAATAAATAAATAATAATAAAATTCAATTTTACACTCACTACAATAAAAGCGTGAAATTGCTTCTTTCATATGTCAGTAGTGCAACTAATTAGAAATAAAATTATAAAAATAAATATTAAATCAAAAGTAAATAAACCAAGAAAGATATCGTTTACTTTCATATACAGTACAATGAATTAAATGGAACGAAATAACATATCATTTTAGAATATGTCTACATAAATATGATCATTTGCGTACTCCAATAAAAATTTTTTATAGTGTATATATATATATATATATTATAGTATAATAAAGTAACAAACTGAAAATTATTAAAATAAAATTTATAAAAATCTGACAAACATTATTGCATTCAACCAATATTTCCTGGGAAGAAAACGGATGAATGTAGCATCATTCCCATTCATCGCCAAAAGTATTAGTAGAACGAGCCTAGCTATAGTCGGACAAAGAAATATAAATACTTAAATCTTCATTAATTAGATCTTAACAAAAAATAACTTAGACGATGCTCCTCTGCTTGAGGAATTTTTTTACAAAATTTTAATAAACACCTTGTTATATAAAACAAAAGACAGAGTGTTTAATTAAATTTTGTAAAAGAATTCCCTGAGAATTTCTGAATTTTCCAATAATTTTATTCAAAATTTCAGAAAAGATTAGAAACTTTTTTATACACTTGCAAAATAATTTATTATATTATACATGCTTTTTAATGTTTCTTCATCATGCAAATCATAAGGAAAAGCTATTTAATTTTTTAATATTAATTTTGAAAAACTATAAAAAGAAATAATATGAATTAAATGTCATATAACAATCTGTCTGCAATATATAAATCTCTGGAAATATAGAATTTAAAAGGTGATTAAACACACAAGAACAATGTAGTCAATTCTTTTAGTCACTATTTTTTTAATAAAATCTCGCAAGTATAAGAATGTACGTAAATGCATAATAATTTGTTATTAATCGATAGTCGACATTTTCATGAAAATATAATCAAAAAATTTTGTCAGAACTAGATAGATAGAAATTAAATTTAAAAGTATAAAATTCCCAAAATTTCCTTGGGTACCGATAAAACCCCCTAAAAATCCATGATTTTCAAGAGTAAAAAAAATTCCCTGAAATTTCCAGGCTTTCCCGGTTTTTCGTGGTAATAAAATTTCGTGGAAAAAATTGAAAGTGGTTCGCGGATTAGGAAGATTCTTAACTTCAATTCAATAAATAGCAAATTAACGATCACGCGGTAAACATGCTGCATTGAGCTGAACGAACTCGCGCGGAACACGTGAAGAGATTTTCGTAATTCCTTGACACAGCCAGAATAAATCCCGATAGAATCCAGGTACAAATCTGTAAGCGATGCACGTTTCTAGACTTCCTTACATATCCCAACCACATCAACGATAGACGATATACTATTAATCATCAATCACTGCAAACTTACGTTAAAAAAACCTTCAAACAATCGATATTTAATAAACTCAGACATGGATAATATTACTGAACGTACACTAAATAAAAAAATTTTTATGAATAAAAAAAATACATTCTCTTAAAATCATATACTTTAATACAAACATTTGTTTATTTTAAGTAAAAATATTTATATTTATGTAAATATATAGACATATTACCTTAAATATACAATTTTGTATTTTTACATTTTTTACATTTAAATAATGATTTTATAAATAAGCTAATAATATTATTGAACTTAATTGTTTTCTTAAATTAAAAAATCTGATTATCTTGAATATAAAAATAATCTAATAGTAAACATTTTCTAGGACAAAGAATATTTGATTAAAACTTATTTCTTCGTTTACTTACATAAATATTTCAATCAAGATATGTTTAACTTGATTGCAAATAAATCAGCTATTAGAATCCACCGAGTATAATTTTTGTGTTACGTAAATTTTTTTTATTTTAAGATATTTTTTCTCTCAGTGTGTGCATGATGACAGACATCATCAATACGCAAAATAACGATGCATATTGGAAACATTAACATGCTCGTCATATTATCGCACCTGATTAATACTGACAGCGTACCGCAAATCTGTCGATGTGTATTGACGTGATAATTACCTGATAATTACGTACAAAACTACTACGAGCTAGAAAATTGCTACAAAATTGTACAGAACTGGTACTGATTTCTTCTCGATGTACCGATATACTGATATCGAAAAATTGTTGTTGCGTTTTTCAAAATAAATATTGATCGGCCGGGAAACTCTTTCGAGCGATACATCCGCGTCTTCAACGACACGCTGCTTGCATCGCACCGATGACCATCCCACTGGGTCAACTCTGCGCCGTTTCACGCGTACGCACGCACTTTTTCTCTCTTTCTCTCTTTCTCCCTCTTTCTCTCGGTCACTTTCAATCGCGTGTCTTAAACATCGTGGAGTTATCAACTTTCCGTCGCGGAGAACCGCGAAGGGTAGCGAAGCAAACGCGGTCCGATCGACTGTTCCGTTCACGCGCCCATACCGGCGACCGCTCGAACGTGGACTGACATCCGCCCTCTCGTGCAGCGTCGCAGCGCACGACCCTTCCACGCCGCCACCCCCTCACGACCGCACACCGTCAGCCTACTTCTCCACCACCAGCACCCTCCTCTCTTTCGCATCTCCCCCTCGTGTCGCGGTGTCCGAGTCACGACTTTCCCTCCGTCGATGCTTTCTCGTCCTTTCTAATCTGCCCTTTTTCTTCTAAAGACCTCCTTCCTTCCCCTCTGACGCTCCTTAGTGTCAACCCGACCGCCCATCCTCTGCTGCCTCCGCAGAACTCTAACAATTTGCAGCCAACCACGGCTGCTCTGCGATGCTTTTTATGACCTATAAAGTATTCACGTGTAAAAGTGAGACGAGCAAGAGTGGCGCGTGCTTCGCCCAGAAGGTATTTTGTTTGTAAATTTTTAACGCTCTGCATTTTCCGGATTGCGTTACGTATGGCGGAGTTCTTGTGATAAGTGCTTTCTCTTTGCAAAAACTTTTCTCAGAAGGTCCTTTTGTGTTTTTATTTAGAGATGTTAGAAATGTTTAATGTAAAAAGTTAAAAAACTCTGACGTTTTGCGTTTAAAAATTTTCATCCTAACGCACAAAAATTCTCTATATGCAATAAATATTTCGATAAATATCGAAACGATAGTGGGAAGATACACTGAATACAACAGCAATTAAAGTAACGAAATTAGAAAATCATTTACATAATTTTTCAAACATGAATATAAATTATTCACTGACTGAATTAAGAATTTTTCCATTAATTCTATTTTATTGATTTTTTTTATAGGCATCAAATATAGCTAATATAATCTTACAATATTATATAATTCTACAGTAATTTATGCAATCTTTTTTTATGTCTGTCTTACATAGTAAAAAATATTTTGTATTTGTATAAAAATCTTCTTATAATTTTTTTTGCTGAATTTTTAACACACCCAAATGTTAATTTAATATGATGTGATTGTATTATTTGAATATTTTATGTTAAATTAATATTTAACACTTTTTAGTATTAAAATTAACACAATTTATGAGTAAATAACAAAAATAATGTAGTTTTAAAACATAAATTTTCTAAGATAAGTAGAATGTACGTGTTAACATATTATAAATGTTAATTTTAGTGAAAAAAATATGCTCCCACAATTTGTTCCAAAATTGTATCAAAGTATTATATATTTTGTCTTAATCATTTATAATATACAGAGGAATGTCGCCAATACTAACATAAGCCTCCTAAAACGACATAGACATCCCTTTATTTTTCGGAAACTAAACATTGTATTGTATTAATACTTGTAATTTTTGTTTAAGAATAAGAAATATTACACAAAAACAAAGTGTTAGTATTAGTGACTTTCCTCTAATATTTGTTACTTTCTAATATATTTTGTACTAAATTAGTGCAAAAAATTAGGTGAATCGTTTGGGACATGTAAAACGTGTTAAATTTAACACAAAATTTCTTGTCATGTATATAAGTCATTTAAAAACAATTCTCAAGATGTCTAACTCAAAGATGCATGTGCACGATCAAGGTACGAACAAAATCTATCCGGGTAAAGAAAATGTCACGCATAAAGCGATGTGAAATAAATCCCAATGCTCCATATGTGGAATTAAAGACCATTCGCCGATTTGTTGAAGCTAGAAAGTGCGGTGATTTATTGATTCAACTTATACTTCATCGAACACGAAAAGTAGACGGAAAACCTTCTCCTATACTTTCAATAATAATTTTTCAAGTCTGCGTCTCTCGTCGTCACGGAAATGCTGCTCTACGTCACAGAAAAAAAACATCACGTTTCGCGACACGGTAATGAAAAGCGTTACTCCAATAGCCTATGAGTGCACGTATGGCAGCGCGTCCAAATATATAACTAAGCTGTCGACTTAGTCTTCTCTGTATAGAACACTTTTTTCCACCGAGATCAAATCTCTCCGTGTTAGAAATAGATGTTTGAGCATCGCGAAAAAAAAACGTAATCAATACTGCAAGAATTAACACGCGGTTTATCGAGAAGACACGTGAGCTTTTATTTAGGAATCAACGATAAAACGAAAACATTTAAACAGATTAAATGAAATGAAATTTTTGTAAAATGTTTCATTATCAAAAACTGCAGAAATAAAACACAAAATAATGTTGAATTTTGCAAAATAAAAAAGCCGCGAGAGTGGTAACTCGTCAGAATTTTCCCCGAGAAAAGAACGACTCTAAATTCATCAAAGAATCTGACATGAGAAACGAGGTCAGACGTTCTGCAACATATTCCGTATGGAAAATGTTGGCATCGCGAATGATGCGGCTTGATCCGCGTTTTTATCGACGCCAAGACGTAATTCGGGGAGGAGGGATACAAACGTGATCCCGCTGTAGGCATCTCGAAAAGGAGGACGCAGCTGCATGGCTGCAACTGCAGCATGCTACGAAAGCGTACATACACGGGACGATCCTCGACCCCACGGTGCAAGTCGCTTCCGACGAATGGCACTTCCGTGGCCTCCGGTGACACGCGAGCTCTTCTCGAACGTGTGCAAAAAAACGAGGGTTTTGCATGGTAAAATTCCGTTTGATCGGGATCGGTTACACGACCGAGTTGGATACTCGCCAGTAGCACCCCCGTGGCAACATCATCCACTTTCCTCCCGCGTATTGATAGGTTTTCGCGATAGAAAACGAAATAAACGCTTTCCGGAGACTCGTTTTTCGTCTCAATATCTGATACGTAAAATGGACATGTCCCTGATCTGTGCTGCCGTACAAAGAAGAAAGATGTGCGCAGAATGATCCGCAACTACTCAGACAGACTTATAATTATATTAAGAAAACGCGATATAAAACATTAAAAATATTGTAATTATTACTAGTACAATAATAATTAGTGGCAATATAATTGATTATTAGTAATTATAATTATATAAAATAAATAAATAATTATATAAACAACCCTCCCACATAAAAAAAAGTGTCATGTTCGAGAGTTTAGACCCATGTATCTCTATGTATTTTGAGGCTCTGAAACCGAATATAACCACAGAATTGGATCATCAGATCAGAATTTTTTTTACCGGGCTGAATAGTGTAATTTTAAGGAATGTTTGGCAATTTTTTGAAGGTAAAAACAAAATTCTGATCTGATAGCGCCATTCTGTGGTTATATTCGGTTTCAGAGCCTCAAAATACATAGCGATACATGGGTCTAATCTCTCGGACATGACACTTTTTTGTGTGTGGCTGAGTAATTAATAGTTAAAAAATTGACTTGAATCATTCATTTATCTCATTTTTTAATAATTGTAGTTTACATTTCTATACATGTTTCTTTAATTTATTAGAATTTTAATTTATACTTTATGCATACATTTTTATTTTTATACAAAAATGTACATAAAGTATAAATTAAAATTCTAATAATAAGTTAAAAAAAATTGTATTAAAATTTAAATTAAAAAGATTAAATTATTCATATAATATTCAATTGCTACTACTTATTAATTATAATTAAGGCCATAGTTATAATCCAAATAACTTCGCAAATATGTGTTTGTTCATTAAATACAAAGCATAAATATATACAGGTTACTTCAAGACTGATAGATGTCTTTAGATTCTGTAACGTTTCTAAAAGTGATCATTCTTATAAATAATATCACGAAACGCTGGCCATATAGTGAAATCATACCGATCAATACAAAATTATTCCTTCATATTATTTGCTTTTAGATGCGGAGTGCATTGCTGTAGACAGTTCTCTCGATATTATAGTAAGGAAAACAGATCTCAAATTGTTTGCAAGCGAACTTGTTTACGTCAAAGCTGGAACGCGCTGGTTTGATTATTTAAAATAACGCACAATATATATTGATATTTACAACATGTTCAGATTGAAGAAAAATGTCGAATAGATTTCGCAAACGCGCTAACCAAACTACATATACCCAGGCTTGAAAGCAAATAAATTCTATTAATCTTAAAACGACTTGCAAATTACGATGCTGTTTACGGATGAAAAAGTATAACTATTTCTCTGTGCGGACGCGAAGTAGACAAGAAAAGCTAGGTAAATCTGATTCCTTTTAATAAAACTAGAAAACAATTCTGGAAACATTTGGATCTCTTAAGATCTCGAAATTGCGTACAGAGAACGTTTATCTAAAATACGATAACACATTTGTGAATTCCGGAGGTGCCAGGTTCGAACTCTGGGGTATTATTTTTCGCAATAAATTTCTTACAGTTTTTTTCAGGGGGAAATGGGTATATAGATGCAAATCAGCATCAATTATTATATTTAATTAATTAATTTACTATAAATAGTGATATTACTAATTCTTATTCGACATGCTGTGTTACAATCGAAATTAATTCGGCGCACATTCTGGTTGAATTCGGAAAAGTATATAAAATCACACGAATAAATATAAGCACTAAGATCTAGCTGCGACCGAAGAAGGCTTTCTTACTAAAAAAATATGAGTCTAATATTTTTTTAATGTTCTGACAACATACCCAAAGCTCATCAAAATCGGTGAGGGACAGTTCCGATCGTTCCCTTGTCAGTATATAGATCTTATAAATTATTAAAGTACATCGAGCATGATGGCAGAGAAGAAAGGGACACAATGCGAACGAAATGCATAAACTATTATTCGACTTCCCGTTAATCTATCCAAGCATTTGTTAATCGCATTAATGGCAGACGCTTCATTAATTATTCATTTTCGTCTTCGTTTACGTCAACTTGCTTGACGTCATTCTAAGCTAAACAATACGATAATGAAGAAATTAAAATATACATTATTGCATAATTATATTGTCCTTAATCGCACACGTGTACAAAATTAATATATTCATTTATTATATAAATAACATAAAATATTTTTAAATAAAAATAAAAATAGATTTATCAAACATTATGTGTCTACTATTACGTAAAAATTAAATGTTATATAAATTTTATTATAATGTTATTATATGAATTGTAATTATATGAATATAAAGTATGTAAATCAAGTATGTAAATATAAAGTAGAATATAAAAATTTTAAACTTCTAAAATATTTTTTAACTTACACTAATAATAAATATTATAAGTAAATATTATTAGTTTTATCTGGAGTGTTTTCTGCACTCTAACAAGTTTTAGTCGAATGTATAGGTCATAAACACTTTATATTATGTAGATCTCGGAATCTTCAAACAAGAGATAAAATTCCAATTGACAAAGAAAACTACTGTGACGTGAGCTTCATCTTTCCGACAAAAGTCGAAATGAAGTGTAAAAAATATCTCAAGTGCCCGTTCTCGAGATAAATACTGAACACTAATTGTAAGACTGCACGCAGCAGCAATTCCTTAGACTCTCGTAAGTTATATACGTGACATTCGACAAGCTGTAAGCACGGCCAACGAAATTATTAATTGTAGTATACACTCACTGTAAGAAAAGTAAGACAAATTCTTTATTTGAAATAATTATTTTCGCGAATCTTACTTCCCGAATTAAACTCGATTTTTTATGTGTTTCCGTAATTTTAATTACGGAACATCATTGGATTACTCGTCCCAAAAACTATAAGAAATGTGATGTATTACTTTCTTCGAAAACAAGCGTAACATTCTTCTTTGCAAATTAATACAAAATGCAATTTTTCATAAAGACTCTCTCTCTCTCTCTTTAAGAGTGAACAAAAAAATTAAATAATTTTTCAATGAATAAAAAATTATACCCAAATTTAAAGGTCATATTACATAAACGTAGAACGCAAATTGCTTATCGCAAATACGAACGCGACAGTCTATCAGAAACGTTACTGATACCATCCATCAACGCTTTTGTTTGACTGTCGCGTCCGCGTTTACAATAGCCACGTTCTTAAAACCTTTACACAGATAATCAAACATAAAAATAGAATAATGTATAAAATTTTTTTGTTTTTGATAATGTTTGAGATATGATACATACATCCTTAAGCGGAAGACGTACGTACGTGCGTCATACTCGCTACCACTGAAAGGGATTAATTTGCTTTAACAATAAGCTCCGAATATGCACCTAATTCCTCTTACTAGGTATACAGTGATGTAACGACATCGATCGATAGGTATTCAAGCGATCGAGACTTTATCCTGGGCGGCTTAACATTGGAATCTATAAGGAGCGAAAGGAGCACGTACAGAGACAGAGCGTTAGGATCTACCTGGATATTAATAAGCCGAGGATACGGCACACACACGCACGTACACAGGCACCTAAGCACAGCGATAGAGATTAATGTCCCTGCTAAGTTTAATCAGTTACCAATAAGAGAACTCGGCGAGAAACGCCTATGCGATTCAATGTCGCAGTACACGGCTTATAGGATAAATGTTTAATTAGCAAGAATGTTAACGTGTAACTTGTAGGAGTATGAATGATCTATAAACTAAAATCTATTAATATTTCTTTCATAGATTCTGTATCTATTCTGTATTTATTCTGTGTCTATTCTGAAATGTCCTAAAGAAAGAGTAATGTCCAATATTAATTTTACCTTCCATGACAAATTATAAAGATATCAAATATACATGTAATTAAACCGTTTTTAATAAGGTCTTTGCATTATGGACTTTTCTGAAATTTTATTTACAGAAAAATTATTACTGTTTTCAACTGCTTATAATTATAGAATTATTAATAATCTGATGTTTTAATTAAAATAAAAAATATTTGTTAAAGAAATAGTTCTGAAAAATAAAATTAATACCATGACATATCTTTCGTACAAAAATTATATTTTTTATAACAAAAAAAATCAATAAAAACTAAAAAAACAGATGTTTCTGAAAAATGACGAAATTACATGACAAATATGTCGATATAATATTACGTAACAATTAGTTACGTAACAATTACGTTACAGTAGCTACATACTTGTTTCTGTTAATTATTTTAATTACAAGCAAATAACATTTATTTAATGACAAATAACAAATTGCAGGTATTGATTTCATCAAAGAAGAAAAACAAAAATAATTTTAGTCGTTCGTAAAGAAAAATACACGTACACATGACTGTATAGATTTTCAGAACGCAATTCTCGATGAAAACATTTAAAGTTTAACATTGCGATAATTTATTTCACAATGCGAGTTAAAACGGCCAAACACTCAATCAAACTTTCAATGAAATTTAACTCGCAAATTCAGTAAATATTAAATATCGAAATAAATTGTGTGAAAAACTTTAATAACTAATTACAAAAATATGAATAAAAAAAATAATAAAAATTTATAATAAAAAAATACGAGAGAAGATTAATACAATTATTTATTCTGATTGTAAAATTGTTATTATTAGTTGTAACTGATTAATTTTTGTCATAGCACTATGCATGATTCAAAATTATAGAAATTTAGCGAATACAACTAGGAAATTAGTCAGCGCTTTGCGCTATAATTAAGTGCATTTTACATTATTCATAGCTCTTCGGCAATTTTGTATTCGTGAAACGTTATTACCGGAAACCGCTATTGTAAACCTTACTCTGCACTACACACATACACACGCAATGCAACGATAATGATAAAATTCATTTATCCTGTGAAGACACCACACGCATGCATAATAATACTATTCGACACGGATTTTAAACCACAAACCGGACCAGGCAATCTTAGATTTCTTTATTGCTGAAAACAAATTCGCAAGTGAAATTACTCGATCACATTGTTAAACTATTTAAATGCTATTCAAAAGCTATTTAAGCTAACAAAAAATGTTATTTAAGACCAGTATTTATAATTAATTCTTATATTTAACAGTCTTTCTACCATTTTAAAGATGATTAAGATTGGGTAGTTTTGAGTAAGTCAAATGTGCAGAGGATGAAAAAAAGTATGGATGGATGAATGGATTTCTCGTTCGTAAACCAAGTCTCTTCTTGACAATGTAAGCTGAGGCAAATATTCTGTTCTAATATCATCTTAAGTCACGAACAAATCACAAAACTTTATTGGCATCTTAAGACACGATTTAAGATGATCTTGAAATAAATATTGACTACAAATACCGGCCTAAGTCCAATTTTTACAAAAATGTGACATGATAAAGCACTTTCACTTTACGGAATACTTTTTGCGACCAAATATTTATAAGATTAATTTCAAGCTCGATTTCAAGTTAATCTGATGGAAAAGTAAAAATCACATTCAAAGTAGTAAAGCTTCATCGAATTCTGAACAAAAATTCAAGTATACGTAACATTTTTTTTTTCTCTTTTCGCACTTGCGGAATCTGATATTCAGCACGTCCACGTCGTTGATCTTGGGTCATGCTAAAAGCGGAGTTTGAGGCAGGTTGGGTAATGTTAAATTGGACTGAGTAAAATTAGGTGATGTCAGAATGATTAATGCTAGATAAGTAAGAGTAGAGAGGGATGGGAAATAACAGAAAGAAGAAAAGGCAAAAAATTAAAGTATTCTTAAGTATTCGTAAGTTTTTGAAAAATATAATATTCGAACAAGGCTAATAAAAATACAAATAATCCTAATATAACCGGAAGATGTAATAACAAATTAAAATAACGAATATAGCATTACTGGTCAAAAGCAGTTCTTAGTGCTCAAAGAAGCATTAAGAACTGCTTTCGACCGGTAATGCCGTATTCGTTATTTTAAAGGCTAATAAGAGTCAAATGCGGTCAAGTACAGTTCGATTTATAACTTCTTTCAACATTTATTGAACATAAGATTGAGCAAATTAAAACCACAAACATTTTGACTCACTTTGAAGACATCTTCAACGTAACAATATTATCGAAATGCATGTCGACGTTCACTCAGACAAAACCAGTTGGGTCACTAGCGGATTATCATATCTAAAATGGCATCTTACAAATGTAAAGTAATCTCAGAAGAGGTGAAATACTCACCATATATATGAAAAGAAACTAAAAAGACTATTATGTTAAATTAACCAAATGTTTAAATGTGACTCACCCGAAGCAACTGTAAACTAGTAAAACTTGAATTTTTGTTCTTAATTTTATTTTCCAAATTAAATCTTTGATATGACGATCGTTTTCCTCGATGGCAATTATTCTTAGACTCTTCGCGATACTCTGACATAATTGATATATCTTTTTTCGTAAATATGAAGACTATAAAGTCAAACAAATGCAACTCAAGCAACAAAAATATACCTAAATATAATATAATGAAGATAGTGAAACATTGGCTACGCGGCTAATGAGTGAAAAATCGCTCTTTCGTCGACATGTACGATATAATTAATAATTGTGGTAAATCGATCGTTTAATTAAAATGTACCTGATATGAAAGACATGAAATTTAGCAGTAGACAAATTAAGCCACGACTGCGACAAGTCAGACGGTTATAAATCAGTCTTCTCGATATTACATAGGTATATATGAACATTCGCTGACGAAAAATTCGCGATAACATAAATTCACATAAGATATTCTTGCAATTTCAATAAAAAAAAAAAAATGACGAATAAATACTGATAAAATTAAATTTATTTGCACTTTATGCAGAAAAAGAATGAGAAATATTCTCGGCAGTTATGTCGTCTCGCATTCCCACATCACATTTTCATGCATCGTAATTTGCTAGTACGTAGATTTGCACGGAATATGCATATAATATTGCGTTTATGACATGCATGCATAATTTCATAGAATCCAGCGCGGACAACACGAGAAAAAGAGGTAAACAGGTTTTTTTAATATTCAAAATTTTTTATGTAGATTTAAATATAAATACTGATCATTTTATTCACGCTTTAGAAAGTAATTTTTCAACGTATAAAAAAAATGTGAAATATAAAAAACCAGACTTAATAAAATATCTAAATTTAGCTAAATACAGGTATAAAAAAAATTTTATTACCATCAAAATAATTATGTAGGATGTTCAAACTAGTTACTAAAGTATTAAAATTTTTTAAAGCATTGTTCAATATGCTTAAAGAAACGTTTCATAATTGTTTCGATAGTCGAATGAAATTATTTTCAGATCTATTCCAGCTAAATCTTTAGATACTTCAACAAAATTGCACTGAAAAAAAGAGTCTAGTAATAATAAGCAAACCTAGATAATAGTTACTAAGTCTTGCTGAAATAGTTTCAATTAAATATTTAGTTAATGTAACTAAATATTTAATACTATTTAATAACCAATTGATTACTATTATTATATTTAGTTACTATTAACATAATTACTAATTATTACTAAATATTTTATTATACTAATCAAACATTTAATTGAAATTATTTCACCAAAATTAAATTATTATTACTCAACACTTTTCTTCAGTATTTATTTTCTGTGTAGGATAAAATATTTTTAAAAAAAGTTATTTGACCACACTGAGAATAAAATTAAAAAATATAAAAGAATACATTCATCCACTAACAATCAGAAAATACAGGTCAAGTCTTAGCCTTTTTAATGCTAGAATAAATATTAAATAGTATATTTGACTTACAAATATTCACTACAAAAAAGAGAAGAAAACTTCTGGTAGTATAAAAATTTACTAAAATTTAATTTTTCTGACACAAAAATATTCCTGGAAAATTCATTTAAAGTTAAAATATTTATTATAATCCTGCGCCGTTTTTTATTATAATATCCAAAAATTTACATTAAATTTTAAAAAAATTTTGTGAAAATCGTTAGAAAATTTCAATATAGACAAAAATTCCAAAAAGCAGCAATTTCGCCAAATATACGTTACGTAAAGACTGCAAATAAATAGTAATGTAAAAATGTGATAAAAAAAGGCTTGCAAAAAGAGATAACGGAAACAGTACACAAATGCGATATATTTGCACTTGTGATAATCATATTTTTCAATGATAAAATAACAGAACAGCTAACGTAAAATTCGTTATACATATTATATTCAATAGTATTTTCATTCTTATGCAAGCATTTTATTACTAATTTTACAAAAATATTCAAAAAATATTTTATAAATATATGAAAAAAACCTGACTTTGATGATGAAAAATTGATGTCAATAATAATATAATATCGTGTTTCAGCTAACCACTGGTTTTCATACATATACATTTTTTATATCGTCCCTGATCTTTATGGCCTCAAATATAATTAAATATCTATCGCAAATTTATAATTAATAATCGCAAAGAAATAAATGTATCATATTACACATAAAAAGATTCTTGAATTATTTTGAATTATTTCTGCATACCAAATTACCGCGCTTGGATTGCATCAGCCGCTTTGCGTTTTTCAATTTTCGCAAAAAAAAATACTTCTACAACTTTAAGAGATTAATTACCTTAAAAATATATAATATATAAAATTTATTATTATATTCAATAATATTTTGATTATGAAAGTATATTACTAACTTTGCAAAAATATTTAAAAAATAATATTTTATAAATGAAACAAAATCTGATCTGATTTAATGATATTTTATAAATAAAACGAAATTTGATCTGATTTAATGAAAAGGAAATCTATATCGATAAAAACAATAATCCTGTTTCATCGATGTTTTCGTATCATATGCATTTCTTTAGCGTCCCTGAACTTTAGTTGTGACCTCAAACGATTTAAACTTCTCATCGCAAAATATTAATAATTGCACAGAAATAACCTCTACTGTGATATCCTAATTACCTTAGTATTTTAAAAAAATATTGAAATTATACTAAATTTATTCATGATAATAAATCTAAAAGAACAATAAAAAAATTAGAGATGTGCGGGTACCCGAGATTTCGGGTTCGGGTCAGGTACCCAAAATTTTTCGGGTCCCGACCCAATCCCAAAAAAAAATCCCGACCCGACCCGAAGGTCGGGTACCCGTAATTTCGGATACCCGCACACCCCTATAAAAAATCTATCGCTAAACACAAATATTTTAGAGAACAACAAAAAAAGAAGTGTTTTACACGTATGTAACGTAATAAAATAATAGATACGCAATATAAATTACTACATCCATTAACAGTTTATATCGATTATCCAGATAAGAATGTTTGATTTTCAAATACACAGAGTACTAGTCTGTATATATTCCTATATATCTGCTATTTGAAAGAGCTTGTTTACCAAAGATGCGTTCTACTCAATACTCGCAACGTTTGCGAGCATTATTTGTCATTGTTTAATATTCGATAAACAACAAGAAATAAGACGCTCCCAAGAGCGTCGCAAATGTTAAATGGAACGCGCTCAGAGTAATAAAGTAATAACAATGTACACAAACTCACCCTTGAGAAAGATTAGGCTGTTGCGTAAGACTCTCGGCAAAAATATCCATATTCTTTTTCTCTCCTGCATCATCGTTAGTGATTGTCTCGAAACTAGCTGACACTGTAGCTTCTTGCTGTAATATAATGTAAAAAAATACATGAAATAAACGCGAATAAAAAATGTAGAAAAATTTTAATCAATTATCACAGGGAGAAAATTTTCTCTTAGAATTTATCTTTCAAAATCAAGGTAGTCAGAAGAGAAAATAATCTTCGCATAATTTTATTATACTGTTAAAAAAATTTTTTAAAACTATAATATAAAATTTGCTTACTTTAATATCTTAGAGGATCTATCAAATCCGTTACTTTATTCTCAATAAATATTTATTGGCTTATTATTTTGACTAACTCATTAGCCAAAATAACCTTCGCATTATAACTGAGAATCATTGTCGTCAGTATAACACTCATCATGCAGATAAGAGACTAAAGGAAATTGTTAGATAAACACATCAAATTTAATCGAATAATTATCAAAGTCGGAAGTATATGCTTTTTTCACAATTTTATTCAATTTTTATGTAAATATTACACCCATTACTTATGTTGTTTTCTCAGTATAATTCTTTTCCTTCTGATATATAGATTATTCTTCGATTTATTCAACTTCGCAGGTTTCAATACCGGACATTTGGAATCTGGACCAAAGATTTATTTTTTAAAGAAATTTGACTTTCCTTTTTGAACATAACACACGACATGGGCATAACAAGTTCTCACTTCTAAGCGAGAAATAAATTTTATTAAACTTTGACATCTTCTTAATTGTTATCAAAAATTGACAGAAATAGAAGGATTATGATATTTCTATCATACATATTTAACAGTGATATTATAGCCTCTAACATTAGTTCGTAATTTATCATTAATTTTTTATTTTATTGTGGAACTGTTATATGTCCTTATCCAAAAATTCTAATCATGTAAGTTATTATATCATAATTTTGTAATTATATATTATTGTGGATGTATTTAATATGTTTGAAAAAGTCTACATAAAGCTGAAAAATTATACTGTTCATTATTCCTTTATTAGGAATAAAATGTACAATTTGAATTTCAAATCTTATTTTAAAGCGCTCGTTTTGATCTTAGTTTTTTACTTAATAAAATAGTTTAATTAAATTTTACTAAATTTTATAAAAATTATAATAAAATTCTTAAAAATTTACATTATCCCACATGATTTTGAAGGAAATTCTAAAAAGAAAATTTTCTCTGTAACTGTATACTAATAATTATTACTAGTATATATGTATGTGTACCATTAGTACACATACATATATTATAATATATTATTATATTATTATATAAAAATATACATGAAGGAAAATCGGCAATACTAACACATCTTTTAAAATGGCACCTCCTTATTACTCGAAAACATTACACTATATTAATACTAATAAACGTAATCTGCTTAGATAATTAAAGAAATAAATACTCAGTTTATATACTAATTGATGCTTTTATCTATATAAAATCTACTAAAAATGAATTTTTGAAAAACAAAAATAATATTTACATGATTTTCTCTTGCAAATTGCATAGTTTAAAACAATAGTGAGTATATTATTGATATTAGATCATTATATACATTTATAGCTTTTTAAAACTTTTGTTTACTTTTTTCTCTTTCATATTTTCCTCTAGTGCAGTTTGGATAAAATCACTGTACAGTGTAAATCAGTACACCTCTCCGTAAAAACAAACAATAATTACAAAATCTTCAACTACAATGTTGACAGAAGTTTTATAAACTTTGTTACATTTTCTCTAATATCTTAAAGTAGGAAAAATTGGCACCAGATCCACGTGTACACTTATAAAGTACCAGAAAGATATATAAAGTAAAAGAGTCTCATTTTAGCCTTTTAATTTATAATCTTTATTTAATACATAAAAATATTTTTATAACTTAATTAATCAATTTATTTTTATAGTTTACTCCTTTTCCCCATAAAGCCATCTGAATTTTGCTATTACTGCCTAGGGTACTAGTTTTAGGGTCCAATTTCTCACATGCTGTTTTTAGATTATATTACAAAAATATTAAATCCTGTTCTTACATTATCAGAAATTTTGTATAATTGATGATCTTACCTGACCGTATAAATTATCCTGATTAGTCTTCAGTGTTCCAGTTTCAGTATCCAGCACAGAAGACTCAAAACTTTCATGGTCCTTGTAATTGAGCGTGACATTACTGTAAGTTTCGTAGGTCTCATTTTTCTCGGGATGGAAAAAAGAATCTTTGGTTTGTGCACTTTCTGAGGCTACTATCAGGAACAGAAGACCACTGCAACAAAAAAGTCACCTTATTACCCAGTATCAAGTAACATCGTATTAATATTGCACAATGCAAAAGTAAACCATCATCTCTTACAAAAGCTTAATAAGATCAGTTACAAATTCTCACTGACAATCAAACAATTTCATCAAGTTTTACAAACTTTTCTAAAACACATTACTGTCTACTAAAACTTAATGTTCTCTCAATTGTAACAGAAACTTGATTCAACATCATCAAGTTGACGTTTTAATATTTACTTGCAAACATTCCAATTGACAGGCTAAGATTTATGCTGATTCCGCTGTCGGCATAACTATCAAAAATATAAATACATTCCACATAAGCTGTACTAATTTCTTACTCCAAAATATTGCAAGATGAACAATCCGCGCGATTACTCCACGGGTACTCCAGCGGTTCGTAAAAAAACTATTTCGCTCTACCCGGCGATGCGAAAGAGAGAACGAGAATTGTTACTTGCGCAAGAATTCACTTTCGCGTTCCGTACGAAATCGCTTGGTCGTTCGATCGATTCGTCGCACGTTTCGAACGGATCAGCGGCGCGATATCTCACCTGGACACCGTCGATGTCAGGAGCAGCGCCCAGTACACGCACAGTATGCGGGGCCTCATCCTCTCCTTTTACGGGGCGCCGGCCTTGTCGTCCGCCGCATTAGGAGCGGCTTTTTATCGGCGCACACGTTGTCGTCGTCGTCCTAAATGCGCGGGCACGGAGCACAGTATTGCGATCGACGACGAGCGACGTCGACGACGACGGCAGTACCACCATCACCGCGATCACGACTACCACTACCACGCATACGCACCACGCACCACCACCACCACGCCGTCACCGCGAAAATCTGACGTGGTGTTATCGAAAAGCTTCCGGCGCCAACGAGCGAAATCGCGAAATCGTTCGTCTGGGAGGAATTGCACGACAGCGGGCAAGGACGGGGCGCACGAACAAAATTTTAGCGAGTCTGGAGCACGGCACGCGAATCGTCGCGAATCATTATCGGCGCGCGTGTGATAATTGAATCACCGCGCCAGAAAACATTACAAAACGACACACGCACGCACGCTGACACACGCCCGCGCGAAAAGTGTCGTGACTAGACGAGAACAGCTGATCGCGTCTGCGCCCTCGCGAGTCGCCGCGAAGTGCACAAGCTACACGCTTTATCTGCCCCCTCCTGCACTTCCGCCAGTACGAAGGGCGCGTTCCACTTAACCGCGCGCAATGCTCATGGTATCATTTTCCTTGATATTTGTCAAACGAGGACAAATAATGCTTGTAATAGTTGCAAGCGTAATGGATCGCGCCTAAAACTAAACGAATTTATTCTCGTCACCTCAAGAAAAGCACTTAAATATATTTGTTTACAAAGCTGATAAAGTACTAATTATAAGTATAAAGACGCGATTAAACGCGCGACACGACTTTGCGCCGTCCCGACCAAAACCAACTATTGCCGTCTGAGCGAGGTTCCAAGATTCTCTTCACGACAATTCGTCTTGATTCACACTTTTGGAACACGCATCTGAAACTCGGGATACGAGGCAAGATACACGGAGAAGATACACGAAACACGATTGAAGCGACACGACTTCGCCCCATGCATCGTATCCGATACGACGAATATTGACATGAACGCCCGACACTTTACTTTCGGTACTCTCGAAACACGCGCCAACACTTGCTCGTATCAAAAACTCAAACGGGACGACGAGGATACGAGTTGAAATGCGTCGCGACTGGTCGCGACCTTCCGCCGTCCTGCCTAACCAACCGACTGCTGCTACTGCGTAGCTGTGGTAGCGGCGCAGCGGCGCGCAGGCGCGGCTTCGCACCAATCACGCCGCTACGCAGTGTCAGTAGGTCTTACCAACATTCTTATTAACTACAAAACTTGAAACTAATACCCTAAACTATTCGGAAAAAAATTTTTTTTATGTAATTATATATGTAATTATTTTAATTAATATAAATAACTATTTTAAAAATTAACTTTTTATTTAACAAAATTTATACCTAACGCAATTGTTAACTGATTTATAGTGTATTCGATTTAGTTTTACAATTTCCAGTAAACGTTACGTAAACTATAGATTTTCGGTATTGATTGTGAATTTCGGAATCGGAAGCTTAAATCGGCTGAATTTTTTGTTTGGAATTAACCAATCACATTTGTTATTAAGCAAAATTGATCAGAAATAATCAATTTAATCAATCAGAAGTCGCGAAAAATATCTACAAACCAATTAGAAGTTGTGAAATCTATTATTACTTTTTATTTTTGTTGTCTGTGTTTTTTATTTATACTTTAAAGCCTGATTCAGATTAAACGCAGCAAGCAACAAGTATCGAGTAGCAACCAATCAACGAGCTTGCTGCTTGCCTTGAACCTTTAACTACATTTCTTGCTCAGTTTATCTCTTCTTTTGTAACTAAAAAAAATACTTAATTACATTAATTTATAAATTATTTATTTTAACTTAATTTAATTTAAAAAATGTGTTAACTTACTCTACAAATATTTCAATGTATATGAACATAAACAAAAATTATAAATGTTTTATTGGAGAATTGAATTTTTGAAATGTTAGATAATTTAATCGGTTTTATTCTGATTGGTTAATTCTAATCTTTAATGCGCTATCTGATACGAGTGGTACGGGCTTAATGACAAATCACTACTGCTCTGTGAATATGGCTTTAAGATAATTTTGAATTGTTTCGAATAAACGCGGAAAGTTTAGCTGGTTTAGCCACACAAATTTAGTATTCAATTTAATAACAAGCATGTGCAAAAACATATTTTTTAATTGAAAGAAAAATTTACACAGCTGATATAAGAATTTATGGAAAAATTTATGGATTTCCGCTTCAACGGAAACAAATGCGGAGAAAAGGAAAGGAATCGTTTGATCCAATGCCCGATTGAATACACGTTTTGTTTATTTACATTCCGTATATTTACAATTTGTACGCAATAATGGACGTGAATGGCGATTCGCCAACTCCTCACGATAACACGTAAGTATAAGCTTCTGTCATAAATATTTTGTTATAAATATTGATATTCAATTACAAGCAAAAACCATCACGATCAACCAAATGGTTGAAACATAAAACATAACACAGTATTTTAATAATAAAAATAACATTGTGTGTAATGATTTAATATCCTTATTAAAATTGATCATTGTAACAGTCAAAGCATCTCGAATATATGACAAACCAACTAGTCCATTTTAAAGGTTAACTCTATACACTCAATGCAACATGAATGATCCAGAGTATTTCTCTTTTTTTGAGAAACTAGCATTGTAGTTATTTACATAATTGTTTTTAATTAAATATCTATACAAGCACTTTCTAAAGTGAAGTGTAGGTACAAAACATTGAAGACATTTTTATACTTATAATGAAAACAAGAGCTTTATTGCAACCTAATAATATTGATGTAAAGAAAATAAACCAATAAACAATCCTGACGAAAATAGAAAGAAGCGTTTATATAAACGTCTTATACTCTAATGTTCCAATCTACTTTATATTAAAAGATTGATTATACTTTCATCATTCTTTTCATTCATTTCTTTATATTCCGATGTTCCAATTCATACTTTATGCTTGCTTTACACTTTAGTTTCACTAGAGAAAGAATGAATAATTTTGTGATTGTATAATCATGAAATGGACATATATTTTAACAATAAATATTTCTTGCTGCAGTGTAAGTACAGTATGCAGAGCTGTGGCAGATTCAATATGGAAATATATCAACCGTCCGATAATAACGATATTCTCCGATTGGACAAAACCTCAGAAAGAGCAGATGCTCTGTCAACTTCTGGAATCTTTGTTGAAAAAATCTTCTACTTTAACTACTGTATTAGTTCCACCGTTTAGTAATAATCCCGCAGATATTACTCTGCAGCAACAATATGCAGGTAAAATATTTGTATAAAAATATTACATTATTGTCAAAAACTATATTAATAATATATGCATTTTATTGTGTTGTCAGCATTTACAACCTGGTTATTTGGCACAATGTTCTATTTGGTGTCCAAACCTCCAAGTGATGTGGTGCTTGCAAATAGCATTGAGGTACAAGCTTGTATGCTTAGAATATTATCACGACATCACATGACAATGTTTCAGACTATTACTTCAGAATACCTAAGTATACTCGATGGTATGTATTATTAGATTAATTATAGACCAAAGTAACAGTAACTATGATGAAGTAAAAACAAGATTGGTATTTAACATTTTTTTTTTTTTTTAAATATGCTAGTGGTAAAAATATTTTTCAGAAAAAATTATAAGACCTACTTTTTGCTATTAGAAACGATTAAACAGAAAGCAAAAGAGAGAGAAAATATTGTTAATTAAAAAAGAGTTTTACCTTAAGCTTTATCCAAAATAAAATCCGTAATAAATTAGAAATCAATATAACATATAAATTTATTTTTATCATAACATGTTGAATAATAAACATATCTTTATAGATAAAAAATTTTAATTCTGTTATTTTGTTTCTGTCGTTAAACTACAAGTTAATGTAAAATTTAGTAACCTTTGTATCTTCAAAATTTTTGTTGAAAAATAATATTTTACAAATTAATTAGAAATATAAGACATTACAAGATTTTATTATTATTAATTTATTACTATTGGTTGATTTTATTCTTTAAATAATAGTAATTAATATGATTTACTAATTAAAATGAAATATCTTTTTGCTCAAAGTTATATAAACATATTTATTACATATTAGCAATTTTTATATGTTTATATTATTAGATAAAATCTAATAAAAGCTGGAATTTACTTGATAATTTTTTTTAGCTATTGAAATTTTTCAGCCAACACTGAATAAAAATATAATTAAATACAATTGTACATAGAAATATGTATATCTTTGATCAGAACTGAATCATATATGTGATTTGAAAAAGGGAGTTTATATTGGCATCGAAATGCTATAAGAAATGCTTGTTAACGTTGGTTGCGTATAGGGAATACAATAAGCGTTCAATGATTATTATTTGTGATTGAATCTTTAGAAATGTAAAAGAATACATCAATAGCATCGAGCACTTACTCAACCGTTGTGTTCGTTGTGAACGCAACCATTCTTATTATCTATAAACTGATTGGTATCATTAATTTAATATTATGATATTTATTTAAAGTATTATAAATATCATAATATCATAATATTAGCATTATAAAAAGTATTTTCTTAGTTGGATTAGAAAAGGAGCGAAAAAAACATTAGACCATGGAGAGTTAAATATATTTACTAATAATGAACTCTACAAAAGTATTATATTTTCTCTACAGAAATAGCAGAGTTTTATGCAAGTGCCACAGAAGAGATGACTCTCTCAAAGTTTCATACAGAAAAAGATATTATAGAGAATTTGGACTTGACACCGTTTCCTGCAAAGATTACATCGTTAAACGTTCCGTCAATTCAAGCATCTTTATTAAAGGTTTTGCTCCTTTACAGATTTAATTCAGTTTAGCTCTTTCATAGATTTTTTAATAAAAAGTTTCTCTAACGACATTCATTGATTACAATGATATTTGTATTGACAGATAATTGCGAAAGCTGGTGTTTCAGTTTGGGATGAAGTAAAGTTATGGGATAGAATTATGATAATCATGGTTAATTCTGCTCCAAATATAAAAATTGATGCATTACTACTCTTCGTAGAAATATTAGAAAACTATAATATTCATGATAATGTAAGTGATCGAGATTTCAAATAAAGTTTATATTATTTTAAAAATAATTTGTTATGTATATATAAAAAAAAATATATATATATTTATATATAAGATTGTGAAGTGTACACATAACTAAAATCTAGTAAGGGTCAACAACGTTTGTAACAAATCTTATAAGAAAACACAATCAAGTATATCCTTCCAATAATGAACTTTGGCTATATTAAAATATAGACAAAAATAGCAAAAACGTATTTTGTTACAATTGTTAAATCGCACGTTGAGGAAAATATTCTTTTGAAGAAATCAGTTTTTTTCTTTCGAAGCGAATATTGTCGAAACTGTAAGAGATTGAAAATTTTTTAAGTAGAAGTTGAATAATTTTTTAAGTAGAAGTTGAAGAGTACTTAATAACAATAAAAAATTTTTTAATTGTTTTAAAACTGTAATTTTTACAAATAAATTTTTTTATTACTGTAATAAAATACTTTTGAAACTATTCCCTTTTATTTTTAATACTTTTTTTAGAACATTTAATATTGTGATTACTTTTCCGATTTAATTTAAAAGCTGCGTTTCATTACCGACAATAATGATACGCAGTTCAAAGGAAATATACTTAGAATCATATATAAATTATTAAAGCATTAACATCCGGTATAACCGTTGTTAGCCTTTTTTTGATTTTAACTGTTTATATTGCGTTTTAAAACATTGTATTTGCATTTTTTTAGAAATGTACAACCATAATTATGTACAGCCTAGAAATAGTGAAAAGTCTCCCATCTTGGATAAGATCAGATGAGTTATCTGTACATATGTTGTCTCAATTTGCAGAAACATTGATACGTTTAATACAATTATCACGTGTTTCTATTTATACAACAGATTTGTGTTTTCAAGTTATTAATTTAATAGCTTTCGAATTTGTTAGTAAGTATTCTTTTCTATTTTATTTGAATTTGCATACGTACATACTCTTAATATTGTTAAATATTGTTATACAAAATCTTTTTTTTTCTAGCTTCCAATATAAAAATAGAAGCGACAAAAAAGTTAGAAGAAGCTGCGTGTTATAAAATTAAACAATATTTAATTGTAGAACCGCGATCCTGTACTACATCGGAAATTAAAAATCTCTTTGCCTACTTCAAACATTGTCCAGTATGTAATTATTACAATCATATATGTTTCATAACATTATTTTATTTTAGATTTTTATTTTTGAATTATCCATTATTTCTTTATTTAGTAATTTCTAATTTTTTAGATTGTTATCGAGATTTTGATGCAATTTGTTTTTATCGATATTCGACGCGCCATTATAGCAGATAGAATTATTCTTGCAACAGAGATCAGCGAACCGTGGAGAATGCTAAGAAAAGAATTAATGAATCTCATGGAAGCTAAAAAATTCACAACAGTATTGCATATTATTAAAGCATCATCTTTATTACAATTGTGGCTAGAAACACAAAAGATTCAAGTAAACCTATATGAGAACGACTTAAATGCCATGTTAAAGATTTTCATGCAAAACTTAAATTCCGATAGATATCAAGACGAACAGATTATTTTTCAAATTTTTATGAATTTAATAGCTCACAACGAATCGAATAAAGTTTTATTGCAATCGATATTGGCATTGCCATTCACTCAAGATTTCAAAGGATCTATGGACATTGGCCAGAAAATGGTGCAAAGAGCAAAATCTCTGGATATTAAAACGATGTCGGAATGTCTTAAAACCTTATGCATATATGGCAGTGGGAAGGAAAGATTGAAGTTATTACGCACATGTGTAAATGGTGAAATACAAGTAGCTGTTGCAGCAATATCGTAAGTATTCTTTAAATTTTAACACATAGCGATTAATGTTATTTATTTATTTTTTTTTAATAAAGCATGAGTCGAGCTCAATTATTGTATATATGTATAACAAAAAATGTAATTCTTAAGTATCGACAACTAAAGTATTGATGGAGCGCCGTATGAACTAGATACTGTATACTTTTACTGAAGATGGCTATAACTGTAGCTAAATCGTTTAAATATATGATTTGAATGAAAAGTTGTACTATGCTACAAGAACTGCGCTGACTCTTACTAATTTTTTTTAATAAAAAAAAGTTTTTGCTGGTTTTTTTTGGAAGATACTAATTTTTATTATTAATCTGGTGTTTATAAAAAAATGTGGAATTTTATTAATCTTATTTATATACTTTTTTAATGATATACTTATTAATCGTAAAATTATGTTGAAATATAGACACAGTGTATTATTACTGAATGATGCAAGCATAAAATTGGAAGATATTTGCCAATATGTTTTAAACACTGCCTTGTCTTCGACTAAAGTGGAAATACACGAGGCTCTTGCAGATGTCTTGGGTCAAGTAGCCTGTGTCTCATCAGGAAAAGGAAAAATTATCTTATTAAGGTATAATAGTTTATTAAAATCTAATTAGTTACAAAGTTGAGAATGTTACTTCATAAAATTAAATTGTTACTGTTACTTTTTATAATGCTAAATTGTAACATGTTAGACTTTAAAACTACATTATTTAAGAGTAAATATTAAATGTACATTTATATATATATATATATATATATATATATATATATATATATTGCATGTATAGTTAATATTATTTAAAGTTATATTTTATTATATATATAATTATTTATTTTATATTATTAAGTCATATTTAATTGATAGTAGAGGAAAAGAGAGGATTGTAGAATACCATTTTGTTCTTTGACAATAATTTAATAAATATTACGCGACATAATTTAATAAATATATAACGCGACTTAATTCTAATCAACGCCAGTTAGCCATAAGGTTCTACCAATCCGTCTCGATGAGAAAACCTATAGCTAGAAGTTCATCGGGTATATAGAACGAACACAATTTATAATTTATTGAAGATAGAAAAAAGATACGTTGGTGATATAGCAGGAGGATCGTGGAATACTAATAACTAATGTCACGAAAGGCACTTATATTAATAAAAAAAAAAAACAAATTAATGCTCTTTCGTAGATTTTATACATAAATAAGTGCCACAAATCAAGATTTTACGAACATTTCACAAAATATATTTTATTTAAAAAAAAACTTTTTTTAACGAGACTTTAGTTTTCATTCCGGCCAAAATGGATGTCGTTAGTGCGCCGGAAATTCCAGCGGGAAATTTATAGGAAAAACACAACTTTTTGTTTCCGGCAAAAAACGCCATTTCTTGTTTTCGGAAAAAAACGCCATTTCTTGTTTCCGGCGAAGAAAACGTCATTTCCTGTTTCTGGCGAAAAAACGCCATTTTCTGTTTCTGGCGAAAAAACGCCACTTCTTCTTTCTGGCGAAAAAACGCCACTTCCTGTTTCCGGTGAAAAAATGTTACTTTCTGTTTCCGACGAAAAAACGTCACTTCTTGTTTCTGGCAAAAAAAACGTCATTTTCTGTTTCCAGCGAAAAAACGCCACTTCCTGTTTCCGACGAAAAAAATTCCACTTCCTGTTTCCGGCGAAAAAACGTCATTTCCTGTTTCCGGCGAAAAAACGCCACTTCTTGTTTCTTGTTTCCTTGTGCTACGTACGTTTGCTACGTGTGCTACCCCAGGGAGAAATGATAAGTCAGGTCAACATCAAATTGATATCATTTTGACGGTTGAAATAAGTTCAAATTTGACGTCTACATCGATGTTAAAATGTTCGAATTTTGTTGCTATTTGGATATTAATATCGACATCGAATTGATATCGATTTGGCATCAATTAATTATTTCTGGGGAGTCATTTAATGGACTGAATGGATGGAAAAATCATTCTAAAAGTTAAAACATTTTATTAAAGAAATTAAAAGCATATTTTTTAAAATATAAATAATACTTTTAAAAATACACTTTTAATTTAAACTTAATTTAATCTTTTAATTAATTTAACTTTTTGTGCAACTTTTAAATTTTGTATTGGGCTTTATTAATTACACCTGTCAAAGATTGTAAATGCTATCGACGTCTGATTGACATGTTAATCTGTTATTAACTTTTATCAATAACTTTTTTGGCTTAAAATATTTTTAAATTACTGAAAACTTTTAAAATAATTGCTTTTAATAAACATTATACAACATCTATAACGAGATTGTAAAGTTGCAAGAGAGATGCACATAGCAGACCATATTCTACAATTACAGCCTACATATAACGTGACTTCATTTATCAAATTTATGCACACATTAAATTAAATGATATTAATATGTAACATGATTCTCAAATTTACATGGAGAGTATATATCTGTGAAATGTCTCACACCTGCAAAACTGAAATTCAGCTTTTATAAAAACACAATAATGATCAGTAACTATTCTGCAATTATTACGTTTACATGTCACTTAATCGAGTTTAATAACATCGGTAGTTATAAAACTGACCAATGACCAGTATTCCTCTGAAAAATGGAATGACTGTAGTTGGCCAGTTTTATAACTACGGATGTTACTAAATTCAATGACGTGTAAACGCAATAATTGTTTACAAATAGATTATAACAAAATAATTTTAACGGTTACTTTTAGAATTCAATACTTTTTATACAAGATATTATAATATTATGCCACCCCAGCTATATTACACGACCGTCCTTCCTCTAATAATATAACTTACAATTCTAAACTTATAATGTTTATAGCTAGTTCGGAATTCATTTCTACAAACAGAAAGTAGCAGTAACGACATTACTTTTTACAAACTTTAATAGTTTGTATTTATAAAATAATGGAATAATTTCTATTTTTAGTGAATCGTTAGATAACAGAAAATGGAGAATAGATTGTGAATGCTGTACAGAGAGTGCAAGAAACGATGTCAAGTCCAACATGCATTATCTACCGAGAACTTATGATCATATTTTCAATACATACTTCAAACTACTTTCTTCGACTAACGTTACCATACGTTTGCATGTTTCTAAAAGTATTCTTTCTTTTTCAAATCATATAATGTCATTTAACTCGAATGAAATAACGAAGAAGTGGCTTTCTTATATACATGATGAAAATGTTGAGATTCGGTCAAATATTGCGTCAATAATCGGGCAATTATTAAGTAATAAAATTGCTACGGTTAAGAACAACAATGAATGTTTGCCGGATACTGTACCAAACGAGTTGGACGAATATGTTGATCTAATAATTAATATTATAGCCACTACACTTATGACTGCATTGAATACTTCCAATTATTCTTTACACAATACGTTACTCGATACTGCAAAAAATTTTGTATGGTAAGATATGGAGATTAATAGTATATATATTATTTGGTAAATACTAGATTATTTTTTTATTATCAACAGCTAATTAATATAACAATTTTTTAGTGTTCCATTGCATTTAACGGAAAGGAGAATTCTGGATGTATTTTTAATTACAATAACGCATCCAAATTCGTCACATTTAGCTGTAGCGTCCGCCACAGCTATGTATCGTAGTGTTGCCGACTTTCTGAACGTTTCTCCAAAAGTTTTATATGTTCGATATCGAAAAGATTTCTTGAAAGTAATTATTTTATAAATTATTACTTACAAATTAAGTGTTCTTTTCAACTAAACTTTTTGCGCCGTTCATTTTTTGTTTTTATGTTAAAGAGAAAAATTGGAAAGAAAAACTGTGCAGGAATTCAGCTGAAAAGAACCAACCACATGCGCTAATTGCGTTATCAATTTATTTTACAGCTCTTAATGTTACGTGCTGTTTACAATTATATAAATTTCTCATATAATATGGCAACTACGTTGCATCGTGTTGCTAAATGTATAGGCTACGAAGGATCACGGCAATTAATGCAGAAGGATGGTCATTATGCTGTCTGCTTTCTGATTGCAATTATCGTTGAAATGCCAAAAGCAAATCAACTTTTATATGATATAGCCGACTTGATTCCTATGGATATAAAGCAGATGCTTCAAGAATATTTTCCGGTGTGTAAAATTGTTTAATGATTTAAGTGAATCGATATGGTGTAATTCAAATTTTTTTTCTTTTTTTAGTACATTTGCAGTTATGCGTTCTTAAACCCGTCTCTCCGAATAACTACAGAATGTTTGAAACTTGTAACAAGAATAACAGAAACTAGTCTTGCACTTTTGACAAAAGAGTCTTTCATGGTAAAAAATTTTGATTCTTGTTAATAAATTCTTTTAACTTTTATTTTACAACATAAAAACTATAAAATACGTGCCTTAAAAAAATATATATGTAATTTTGCAGGGAATTTTTGAAGAACTTATGTTACATTTTTATGAATCGCCTGAAAAAATAATAGGTTTGTTAGAAATCATTTCAGAATACGATACTAGTCTTAGAGGAAAGTTTAATACGAAAGAGCAAGTTGTAAGTATTTTAATAATTACATTATGATTAAAGTATATTACATTATGATTAAGGTGTATTACACCTATTTTTAAAATAATGAAAAAATTACGAATTATTTTACATTGCATTTGAAAATAGTCCAAAAAATTTAGTGATAATTTTTTATAAATATTGGGTAAAAAATTATTTTAATAAAAGATAAAAATGTGGTCTATGAAAATATATTGATTATGATCAAAATTTAAATTGTTTCTACAAATAGTTCAAGATAATTTATTTAAAGTTTTATGCATGCGATGCAAAAATTAGTTGTTTTCTCTAAATAAACAAAATTTATTTAGAGAGCACTCTTAGGCTCAGAATCACAATAAATTTTGCATAAATTTTGAATATACTTAAAAGATTTCTACAAAAGTTAGATTTTTATTATTATTTTTTAAATTTTATAACAATAAAAAATATTATTAAATAAAGTAAATAAATTATAAAAATGTATTGTTTAACAAAGATAAAATGTAAATACTACTTTCATATGTACACAGATTATTTAAAATATAAATATTAACACATTTGTAAAAATGGGTGTAATACATCTTTAACCGAAACACGTGGCAATATTAAATGAATTATTATATGTATATACACAGAAGTCTTATTTGAATCTACGATTGCATGGGATATTGGTGAATTTTGATATAAAACTCGGTCCCAAATCGGATGAATATACGCAACAATCTGCACTTGCTTCACTAGCCGTTTTAATTCGTTACATGGGTGCTATTTATTTAACTCCGCTTAGATACAAAATTTTAGCCACATTACGAACATCGCTTGGATTCAAAAGACCAGGCTTCTCGCGCTTAGTTTGTGACACGTGGGATGCATTTATTCACAAGTATGTTGCAGAAGTATCAAATTACCTCATGTAAAATTACATTTTGGATGATAATTTTCAAAAATTGTTTCCAGCATAGCTATCGAAGACTTAGGATCACTGTTCCCAACAATATGTGTATCATTAATACCGCTACAGGAAATATTTCCAGAAAAAGTCAACAACATGTTAGAATTTCTAATTATTCAAAATAACGGGGAATATAATGTTCACATTTCAGAATTATTTTTTATAGACGACATGAAGGTCCCCACTCATATATCTGATATAGTCAAAGCACATATTTTGCAAGCAAGGTAAATTTATGTTTAACGTATATTCACTATTTTATGTATTTTATAAAACTCTTCAATATCTTAGACCCGAGGGATTTAATGCTAATTTAAAGTTATGGTTGAAACGAATTACACACGAAACTGATGAAGTGCGAATTAGAGCCCTGAAACATTTGCAAATATTTTTGGAAGAGCATCGTAGCGAGCTTAACAAGATGATATTAAGTGAAACCGACGTCCATCCGCTAATCGTTGAAGTACGTTTATAATAATTAAATATATGAATATATATTACTTACTGTACCAAATATATGCACATAATATTTTAAAGCTGTTGGATACTCTGCTGCTTGGATGTCAAGATAAAGACGAGTCTATCCGTTTATGTTACGGAGAATGTCTCGGAGAATTAGGAGCTATTGAACCAAGTCTTCTTCCGCGAAGAATTATTTCTAAAGGTACTAGATTTTTTTATATAAAATTTTGATATAAAATTTTTAATAAAATTTCGATGAATTTAACGTTTCATTAAATTTGATAAAATTTCAATATGCAATAAAATTTTAATGATATTTGATATTGAAAAGATTTTTTGCGTTTGATGAAAAACGGATTATATTTTAATGAGAATTTAGTGAAAATGTAATGAAATTTCAACGGAAAATTATTAATATAATTTAATGACAAATTAATCACACTTTTTGAAATTGTATTAAATTTTTTATGAAATTGCAACGAAAAATTTCTTTATAATGATAAATAAATGTCATTTTGAAGTTAATGACTTTTTGAAAAGTTTTAAAATATAAACTTAAATATAAAGTTATAAAATTTAATAAAATATCATCGAAACATCAAAATTTTATCAATATTTTGTTATAATTTTTTTAACAAGTTTTACATTTTTATCATAATAAATATAATTTTTACCTTCATGAACTGTATAAATCTGTTTAAATTTTTTTTACATTATAGATTATAGTAAATTTATATCAGACATGAATGAAGAATTTGCATGTGCGCTACTTTCTGAACATGTGCGGGCTTTTCAGATGCAAAAGAACAGCCAGAGTATGGATTGTTTCTCACTCGCTATACAGGTATATTACACACACGCGCGCGCGCATATGTATGTATATGAATATGTATATATTATATATGGTATATACACACCTTATGGCTTATACATATTCATATTTGATGGAAAAAAATTAAATATTTACCGCTATGATTATTTTTTAGGAGATATTAAAGGCATACGATATTTCTCCGCGAGGTCGAAATAATGAATTGTGGAATAATTTACCGCTTACAACGCAACAAATTATTACCCCTTTTCTAACATCGCATTACAAGATAGCCACTAATAGTGATGACAAAGAATTTCCACATCCTGTTTATGGGTAATCTTTATATGAAATTTTACTGCTATTATCTCACACTGATTGGTAACTAATACAAAAATTTATAGTTCTGAAGCAGGTTCTTCAGTTGAAAACTGGGCTTATAACTGGTTTTGCAATATGTCTAATGCTGTACGTAATACAACGCTCAATAATGTATTACAAGCATGCAAATTGGCGTTCAAACGGGATATAAAAACATTAATATTTTGTTTACCATATATTGTCTGTAAGTTGGAATTGCAATATGTTTATTTAAAGAATTAAAGGATTTTTCACAGAAATCAAATAAGTTTAAAAAGGAAAAAAATTATTAAATTTTTATTATTTAATTTTCAAAAAACAAAATAAGCTTCTCATCTTTAAACTGTTCATTGTATAATAATTTTGAGAACCTATTAAAAAATAAATAAAAAGCTTCTGGACTTGTGTTTGTAATTTTTGTGGAGATTTTATATTTACTATCTATTTCTATCTATATTTTCTGTACGTTATTGATAGAAAATGATTTGGCACCAAATAATCTAGATTTTTTTTTTTTAAATAAACTTATTTAGTTTTTATAAGAAATCCTTTATTTCAATATATTGTTTCATATATTGTTTCTTTATCTATCATATCATTATTTAGCATACATAATCGCAAATAATGAAGAAGAAGAACATATCAAGATTCAAGAAGAGATGCTAGCCGTAATTAATGTTAGACAGAAGTCTGTGTTAGATCCTGAACTTCTGCGTCATAGGCCACTTCGATATGGACAGAGTGTGAAGGCTGATGACGAGAGAATCTCAGAAGAAACTAGACGTACACGCTGCTCACGAGTTAGCACATAAATTCTTTAATAATACTTAAGGAGAGTTTTGTCTAAATATTGTTGTTAAATGTTTTTGTATGATTGGGACAGGTAATCTTTTGTATATTGGATCATTTACAAAGATGGCTCAGAGAACGAAGATTGTTTCAAGACAATAGATATGAAGCGATAAAAAGTTTGTAATAAAAAGTGTTTCTACTTTATTTTTTGTGTACTTAATTTATGATTTTTCTAGATCATATATATTATAGATCATTAATTGTTTTATTAATATTTTTAGAATTCTGCGCTAGATTAGACAGTCTGGTAGTGGCGGAAGGTTGTTATCAATCACGGGAATATCACCGCGCATTGATGTATCTAGAACAACACATGGCGTCTACTAATAAAGGTTTATCAGAATCAATAGAAGGTGGTTTACTCGCTGTATGTAATATTCCACGCTTTAATATAATATATGTAACACATTTCTCCGTTTCACGATGAACTGTTTCAGAAAATTTATGCGCAACTCGATGAACCTGACGGAGTGTCTGGTATCCTAGTGACCCAAAGTCAGTATCCCACTTTGCAACAGTTGGTTTTAGCTCACGAAGTTAATGGGCAGCTTCAGGTACTGTTAGACAAATTAAATAATTATACTTCCAAGTCACAATTTTACTTTACCAAATTACATCTCGCCAGGGTTGAATAGTAACAAATTAAAAAATTTAAAGTTAAATAATTAAGTTAAAATATTAATGACTTAGTTAAATTCAACTTAGTTAATTTCAAATATATTAATTTTTAACTTCAACTAGTTATTTTTAAAATACATAAACTTTAATTTATTAACTTTTTTTCCAAGTTAAAAATTTATCCTCCCTTTCCCCGCCACATATGCATATACATGTGCGCGCGCGCGCGCGCGCGCGCACGCACACACACACACACACACACTCACAAGAAAAAATACATTTCCATATAAAAAACAATTTATTTTTTTGTTCTTTCATATTATTAATTTATAAATAAAATATTAAATTATTTATCTAATGATCCATATTATAATATAGAGTAGAGTGGGATAGAAAATATCAGTTTGTCTTTGAGGTTCAATGAAAGAGCTATTATAATTACAAAAAAAAACTGTTGACATTCCTGTTTAATTTTATTTATTTTATTTTATGGCAAACATATTTCAGTTTCATGATATATAGGACCAAAATTATTAGCTAATAATGGAGATAATATTAAATATTACCGCTTCGATGATAGAGTTGATTGTAAAACAGCAGAGAACCGATTCTCACTGTAGAATTTTAATCTTCTAAAACCTTTTTTGTCTTTTCATTATATATTTTACTTAAAAATACGTGCACAATTTATTTATTTATTTTTTGTTATCGAATAGATAATACTCTCTTTATTATTGATCCTCGTATGCCTGTAATGTATTTGTTGTACTCCTGTAAAGCTTTATGTCCACGATGCTAAAAATCAGTCCAAGATTTTGGGAGAGAAAATTGGTCAGTCGCATTTGTACATTTCATTCTATCCTAATTATTTTGTTATTTAGAGTAATATAATTTTTTAAAATTAAAACATTCTAAGTTAATATAAATAACTATTTTTTAAATAAATTAATTTAAAATTTAACTTAATTTAATTGTAACTTAACTTTTGACTTAATTAGATTTTATTCATGCAATTTTTAATATAATTAATTATTAACTTTAGTTTTTAAAACATTGATTTACTCAACTATGCATTCTGATACTTACATTTGATTAGGACGCAGCTACGTGTTACGAAAGACTTATGCAAACGAAAGACTCGAAACATACGTACTTGAAAGGTATGATTCAATGCTATCTTGGTCTAGATCAACCGTTTACTGCTAAACACATCACCGAGGGTCTGTTGACTAACAGGTAATTATTACAGTTTAAATAAATATGTAGTTAAATTATTTGTAAATTAAAACTTTTTTTTGGCAGCCCAGAATTAGAGCCTCTTATAACTGAACGTGAGCTTTTTTGGAGACTTGCTCATTTCTCTCGGTTTGACGAATCCTCGCAAAAAAATATAAAAGACGTGCTATTAGATGATCTTGTAAAGGGAATAAAACCGGATTTGCTGTCGTTAAAAAAAAATCTAGTATCGTTATTAGAAGATGCTTCTCGACCCGGAGCTTATCAACAAAGTTATTCGTACATTATGAAGTAAGTATTAATAATTTACGTTAGATGCTCAAAAAAATACCAAAATAGGACTAGACATTTCCTGTAGTTTTTTGGACATTGAATGTGAATTCAATTTTCAAATTGCTTTACATCAAAATTTTGGGAAAATTATAATTAAAATTATAAAGAAGAGCTATTTTTTTACGTATTTTGTCATATTATAATTATGATACAATGTGCTAGAAAAGTTTTATTGCAATCAAAATTAAATATATTGATAGTACTTTCAACCTTTAAAAAGAATTTTTTGTATCGGCAAAAATTAATAAGATATTTATAGTCAAATATAAAGTCTATTGAAAAAGCTACGAATTAAAACATTGGTTTACCAAACAGTTTTCAGCTATATTTCTTTAAACTTTTGAGTTTTTTAGGATACTGAATATGAAACTGATGTCAAAATAGACAAGTTTAAAATGATTTGATATGGAATAAAATGTTAAAGTTCAAAAAAATATCTACATTTTTGTAAAAATTTGTATTATTGTCTTTCATAATAGTGAGTACGAATTTAATGTTAAAATTGACGAATTAGTATAATCAATAAAAATGAGATATTCTTAATATTTGAATTTTAACAAAAAATTATTTAGGAACTCTTCACATACATATTTCTTATTTAATTATGAATATCTTGTTAACTACAGTCAACACAAAAATTTCTTTTGAAAGTCCTAATAACATTTAATTTTGATTGCAATAAAATTTTTTCAACATGTAGTTGTAATATGAAAAAAGTACATGAAAATAACAATTTTAGATAAATTTCTTAAAAGCGATAGAGCAATTTAAAAATTAGATTCGTATTCAGTATTCAAACTCCTATAAAAATGAACTAGACTCTTTTATTTCTAATGTTAATAAAATTTATTTGTTATGAAATTGTATTAACTAAATTTAAATTATTGAAATATATTTGATGTATCATTTTCAGATTACACATATTGAATGAATTTGATAAGGCGACTTTATTAATGTTAAACAATGCAGAGAGCTTTCCAGCAATGCTGGAAGAATGGGAGAAACGTGGACAATTGTTAAAAGCATCTCGCGGCGTAGAATTTGTTCTAAGTATGCGTAGAGCCACTTTAGATTTGGCTGTGCAGCTGCAACGGAAGACTCAAAACACGGAAAATTTAATGCTTAAACAAGAAATTGGAAAAATTTGGTTGAAGAGTGCCAAAATTGCTAGAAAGTATGTACGTCCAAGTTCAGTACGGAAAAGTCCACTAGGTGGAAAAAATTATAGCAAATTTCGGTTTTCATCTTTCTAGACTTTATCATTGGATAAAGTCTAGGATGATAAAATCCGGATTTTGCCATGATTAGCCAATAATAAGCTAACACTATATAAATAATTAATATATAACATCAATATATTTATATAATTTTATACAAAAATATATTTTTATTTTAATAAGTAAATAGCATTTAATCATTATGATTTAAAGAAAAATGAAAATTATTTAATAATAATGAAACCTTATAATAAAATCTTTTTTAACTTTAATTAATCTGTGAAATAATTTTTTTAACAAGTATTTTGAAGATATGAGCATTAATAAATTTTATATTAAATATTTGTAGTTTAATAGGAAAAACATAATAGTAACAGAATTTAAAATTTTATCTGGATCTATTTTGTATTTATTATATATCTTACAATTAAAACCAGTTTATTTACTTTGATTTTTAATCTATTATAGATTTTATTCAAGTTTAAATTGGAGCTTTTTTCAATTAACAATATTTTTTTATTGTTTTCTATTTTATTATTATTAAAGAAAAGATCAATTTTTCCGTTTTTTTTTTTCGAAAAATACTGATTTTTATCACTAGCATGGACTTTGTCCAAAATATGTCGAATTTTGTCCATCCTACGTTGATAGATACCTCTTTTTATATCTTTGATCATTTCTGTGTAACCAATACAAATTGTTTTATTAGGACTGGCCTTCACCAACTAGCATATATGCATATTTTATCAGCCAGTGATTGGTGCCCACCGCAACCGTTGTATATAGAGCAAGCTCAATTATATTGGCAGAAAAATTGTCAGGAAGATGCTTTTACCACTTTAAATCGTTGCTTCTCAAATTGTTTCCAACCAGCGCAGTATTACAAACTGTTGCCATCGGGAGATTCCAATGAAGAAAGAAGATATTGCGCAAAGGTTGTAATGCTGAAAGATAAAATTATTTGACTTTAAAAAATATCATTTATAGTTATTTTCAGAATTGAATAGTGACTAATTAACAAGTTATAAAAATTAAATAATAAAATTAAAATGTTAATAACTTTTAACTTAGTTTATTTCAAATATATTAATTTTTAACTTTAATTAGTTATTTTTGAATGTAAACTTCAATTTATTAACTTTTTTTCTAAGTAAAAAATTTACCTATAGAAAAGAAAAAAAGTTAAAAGTATTAAAGTAACATTTTATATTATATTAAAAAATTTATATTATACTGTATTGTTATATTATATATATTATATTAAAAACAATATTTTTCTGTTATTTTATATAAATTTTATTTACAAATAAAATATTAAATTTATTTGATAATTAATATTATTTTGTTACCTAGAAGAATCTAATTTTAAAAAATTGCGACATAAATAATGCTTTTCAAAATTAATTGTTACTTTAATTTAGGTAATTTAATTTAAATGCAATTTTTAATTTAACTAAATTAATTTTATAGGTCATTATCTTATTTGAAATATCAACTTACCCAACTTCAATTGTTTTATGTCTATTTTCAGGCAAAACTTCTTTTTGCAAAATACAATGATGAAACTCTTAATGTCGATACAGATGGTTGTATTGTTAACTATAAAGAAGCAATCGAGGTATGGAAATGCTGGGAAAAAAGCTGGGTGTCATGTGCTCAATATTATGATACTATTGTTGAGAGAATGTCCGAAGAAGACAGAGATAGAAATAAGCGGTAGGTATGCTCTTTAACATAACTTAATCGCGATATGACTGAAGTTATAATCACATTAACCATTAATGCGTTTTTATGTAATCAAGAGACCTGCAAATACACATGATGAATTTTTACGGCAAATCGCTTCAATATGGCTGCAAGTATATTCATCATTCAATGCCTAAAATGTTGACCATCTGGTTGGATAACGCTTCTCGCGCTACAATCGCTTCTGATAAAGCAGATATTACTCAACTTCGTAGAGATCGTTTGTCAAAGATGACTCAGATCATGGGTATCTATTTAAATCAATAAAAGATTATAATGATTTATTTCCACTATTAAACAGAGAATATGAATTGATTTTTACATTTCAGAGGTCTACCATCATAGATTACCGACGTTCATGTGGCTGACAGCGTTTAGCCAACTTGTATCGAGAATTTGCCATCCATCACCGCAAGTACAAAGTACTCTCTGCACGATTTTAGTGAAATTAATTTCAGCGTATCCGCAACATTGCTTATGGATGATGGCATCAGTTTTTAATGTATATCTTAATAATAGCAGTAATATCTTAATAATAGCAAAATATATTACAGTTGCGACAATTATTCGGCAATTATTCGATATCCTGTTATTCGGCAATTAAAAAAATAACAAAATAACAATAGTAATGATATTGATAATAATTTTAAAATTAAAAATAGGAGATAGAGATGCAACAAATATTAATATTCGGCACTTAACGAATACTGAATATCGATAATCGTGAACCGAATATCTGAATATTCAGCAAATATTCAACACAGATAAAAACATGTACATATCAAAGAATATTGAGAAAAAGAATATCAGAAAAAAGATAAAGAATATCGAATAATTGCCAAATACTCGGTACAACTCGCCGAATGTTGTAACTCGTCGTAACTCACTCTCTCTCACACACACACACACACTTGCGCGCGCGCGCGCGCGCGCTTGTGCATGCAAATACATATACTATGTTTTGTATAGGGTGTCAGATGAAGTTCGCCCGTGGTCTCGTGGGTTGATAGAGCAAGTCAAACTGAGCAGAAAAATCCTGTACCATTTTTCAATATTCACAATAGTTACCGAGATAAAAATTAGTAAAGTCGACAAATGGGCACGTATTTTCCTTACCCACCGCACGCGGAGACCACTCGTCGGTACGCGCTTATTCGCCGATTTTACTAATTTTTATCTTGGTAACTATTGCGAATAATGAAAAATGGTACAGGACTTTTCTGCTCAGTTTGACTTGCTCTATCAACCCACGGGCGAACTTCAACTGACACCCTATCCGTTAAGGAGATACAAAAATAATGTTATTTTTATTTATAAATAATGTAAACAGTATTATTAATACATAACTTAAAATGTAATTATAAAATAGTATAAATTTTTGTTAATACAGTTTATTTTTATTATTATTTATAATTTATTATTAAATAATCGTTAAAATCTTTTATTATAGTCATTTTTTTATTAATTGCTTAATTTCTTATAAAACCTGACCAGCTTTAATTTGAAAAATGTGGATAATTCTAACATTACTTGCTTTTATCAAATTTTTCCCTATAAGAAGTTCTCCAATAATTGAAGATTATAGTCCGATGGGAGAAATAAATGAAGAAATATTTCCCATCCTAATTCTTAATTTTTTGCGTTTATTTCGCTATATACGATTGATAATATTATCATATTAAATTAAAGGCAATTAATTTCTTCGAGAAAACAATTAAAAATTAATAAATAAGTGAACCATCATAGAAAATAATGACGATTATATTATTAAATAAATTTTATATAAAATATATTGATAAAATTACGTATTGTTTACATTATTTATAAAAATGATTATTTCCTTAATATATTGACGAAAATATAATACTTTGTTTATCGTGCAGTCTTCGTACCCGGCACGACACAAACGATGTCTAGAGATCTTAAATTATGCGCAGTTGAAAACACCAGACATGTTGAAACTTATTAAAGACTTCCACAGACTTTGGGAGAGATTAATTGAATTATCTAATAAATCTATACCAGAGGTAAGTTATCCAGTTGTAATATCTGCAAATTAATCATAATACAAAACACTAAGAATATAGCAAGAAATGAAGAATAATACATATAATAATAAAATTTTTCTGATTTTATAATAGGGAACATTAAATACTACCGTGAGTCATTTATCAAAGAATTTGCCGAGATTACTAACAAGTAAAGATTTTAGCTCAATCATGATGCCAACAACGAAATTTAGACAACTACATCTTCCAGCCAAGAACGCTTCAGTTGAGAATCATAATCCATTCTTATTGTATATATTTCATTTATTATTAAAACATTACTTTCTTTTTTGTACGATATATTTTACGCTATATTTGTAACATAGGAGATGGGCACACATAACAAAAATAGAAGAAAATGTAGTAATAATGCCATCACTTCAACGGCCACGACGAATCTCGCTGAGAGGTTCAGATGGCAAAGAATATCTCTTTATGTGTAAGCCAAAGGATGATTTGCGCAAAGACTTCAGATTGATGGAGTTTAACGATATCGTGAATAAATATCTTCAAAATGATCCAGAGTCACGACAAAGGAGGCTTTATATACGCACATATGTAAGACTTAGTAGCGGTTGGGTAAATGGTGCAATTACTAACATTATTCCAAATATCCGAGCTTTTTTTTAATTAGAAGATTGAACTTTTATTTTTAATGAAATGTTATAATAATAAGTTAACTCAGTAGTCAGTAGTAATAGTAGTAGTAATAGAAATGGGTGGGACTATCAGTCCCCACATCACCTAAGTTTAAAAAATTCCTCTGTGACTCCTAAATATTAGGAATTTAAAAATTCATATATACAAGATGTATAGGTTCGAATTCGGGACTTGTCACTTACGAGTCCCTCGCTCTCATGAAGCTATACGACATCCTAAGTAGATTTTTTAAAAGTTCAAATACAATTAAATACACAATTACGTAATAATTTATATTTAAAAAAGTATTTACGATTAAAATTTTAGTATTTTTTGGAACATTATCTTATGCTTAAGATCAGTAATTTGACCTTATACTTTGTTCAAATTTGATTTCAATAAATTATCGACTGTCCTTGCAATTTGCAGAGTGTAGTGCCATTAAATGAAGAATGCGGTTTAATAGAATGGATACAGAATTTGGTTGGTCTTCGACCTGCTATTATGAATCTGTATAGGGAGAGAGGCATTGCACCTACATTTAAGGAACTTAAAACGATGCAGTGTGGTAAACTATTATATAATTATTAAAAACAAGTCAATGATGTAAAAAAAATTATTTTCTCATTTTAAATCTTTTCATTAGCAATAGGAGATCCGATAGAAAAAAAGAAGAAAATATTTTTGGAGAAGTTATTGCCACGACATCCTTCTGTATTCGGGGATTGGTTTCGCATTATGTTTCCTGATTCATATGGATGGTTTGTATCCATAAAATATGTTTCTCATAATTCTATATATGTATAGATATCAAACATTCAACAAAATTTAATTCTTAATTATAATAAGTGATTAAACTTTATTAGTTGCTTTGAGATAAATTTTAGGTATTAAATTTTTAATCAATAAAGTGAATCAATATAAATTGTTGTATATAATTGTAATTAATTCAATCGATTGAATTAACCATTTTGATTAAAAAATTAATCGTTAATTGTTGGTTTTAGTCCCTGATAGTATCAAGTGTATAGTATCAGATTGGTCAGAAAGTCTTTTATGCAAAAAGGAAAAAAATTATTTTATAATAAGCGCTTTTATTTTAATCATCAATATATACAAAAATTTGATTCAGTGGACAAAGTCCAAAGAGAATTGGAGCGTTTCTTTATTTCCAGTGCCTTCAAGGACGGAATTTTTAAACTTGTAGATTGATAGCAGGAGGTCATTAAACGATTTTATTAATTGATTACATTAATCATAATTATATATTTTTTTATTTCTAGTCTTATTTTAATTAACAAATTAATTAATTAATGCCCACTAATAGAATTGAACTAATTTTTAAAAGGTACGAAGCTCGCACGGCATACATTAGGACAACTGCTGTCATGTCCATGGTGGGATATATACTTGGACTCGGTGATCGCCATGGAGAAAATATATTATTTGATTCTACATGTGGAGATTGCGTACATGTCGATTTCAATTGTTTGTTTAATAGGGTAAATTTTGTACTTACAAATTATTTGTTGAAAAATGCGCGTGCGCGTGCGTACATATATCATGAAAATATGTAATTATTGTTTCTTGTTAACTATTTGTTCTAATTACGACACTGCATACCTATAATTTTTAGGGTGAAAGTTTTGACTGGCCTGAACGAGTACCATTTCGCTTGACGCATAATATGGTAGATGCTATGGGTCCTTTAAAAATTGAAGGACCCTTCAGACGCGCCTGCCAAATTACTATGCGAGTACTTCGACGAGAATCGAGTACATTACTGAGTGTACTCACACCTTTCGTCTATGATCCGCTCGTCAGTTGGAATAGAAATCAGCCTGGAGAAGCAGCTGAAAAGACAAATGAAAAAGTATAACGAATACTTTTTCGTATTAATTATGCAAGAAAAGGTACAAGAATAATCCATTTATATTTGTTTTAGGCTGTAGAACATATAAAGAATATTGAGCAACGATTGAAAGGCTTCATACGATATTCTGAAAGAAAAGCAGAAAATATCGCATTAAATCTCAGTGTCGAAGGGCAAACTAATTATTTGATTTTGGAAGCGACAAATATAGATAATCTGTGCCGAATGTATTTCGGTTGGGGTGGATATTTGTAAAAAGTGTCGCCGAAATAGGATTACATGCGGAAAAGGATCTCGCGTGTAAGGATATTGATAAATAGCAATAATCAGTAATACAAACCGTACTATACTGGAGCTACAATTTTCAAATGTGTTTCTGATTTTTTTCAGTATTACATTTCTAAATTATACATTTATGATTTTATTTGATTATAATTTGACAGTAGTTTCATCCGAGCTAAAACTGCGGAGCAACATGAAGTACGAGGCAGCCGTACTCAATACCTATAAATATTAGAATTAGTTTTTTTTTTATTACTATGTATATCGCTAGAATCCCATAACTTTGATATAATTTATTAGACGAACTTACCGCATTGAAATTCTCTAGATGCATTACATAGAATTTTCCTGCGGTTATTTTACAAGGTTTCTGACTACGCAACATAAGCAGACATATCTCAGTTTTAAATAAAACTGGCAATTCGTACCAAGCAATTGTATATACAATTTTAGAAATCATGGAACTCTATTATATGATATAATATGTGTAATACACGCACGGTACATTTGTTTGCATACATCTTTTTCTTAAGAGAATATTCTTATAATCTTATTTTATTGTTACCTCGTATATCAAAGCATCACCGGGTATACAGAAGAGTAGTAATTGAAAAAGAGCCATTATTAAATACGAGATGTACTTAAATAACTTGGAGATCATGCTTACAGTTATATTTGCAGTTGCAATTTGAAAACCTACTAAACATATTATGAGACTGCTAGCCAATGTTTGCAGAAATAACATTCGGCTAAAAACTGTTTCCATATAATCGCAAAACCTAAATGCGAAATTGAGATATTTAACTTCGAGATCAGATAATCATATTCAACAACAGGTGAAAGAGAAGAATGATAATAAAATAAATAAGACGAAAATCAAGAATAACAAGTTTCAGTGGAGGTGGTTTATTTTTTAATTAAAATACCTAAAGCCGTGCTTTAGGCATTTTTGTATAGATATTTAAATATTTATAATTAAAAAACGAAGTCTTAATCGCAAATATTTTATTCTTGTCTTTTGTCTTATTTTATCATCTATAATTACTCTTTAAATTTAAAGTTATTACCAGATAATCGTATAATGATGTTTGATGATATCTATCATATGCAATTTAATTTTTTGCATAACATTTTTTTTAATGTATGCATCTTGTACCTAAATAAAAAGAGATATTTTTACTGAGACCTAATAGTCGTGTCAAATATATATATTTATAATAGTACAATGATATACGAAGTCTTTTAAATAAATATTACTAACGAAATCAATTTCATTGTTAATATCTTTTATCTTTTTTTGAAGTACTTTAAAGTGACCACATGTGTGAAACAACGCTGTCGCAATTAGAGTATCGGTTCCCAAAATAACAAGGCCACACGAAATTGTCGCTACCATTTGCGAGAGATAAATGATCTGAATAAAAATTAGAATATATATGAATATTATCATACTAATAATTTCGACGAGCTTCTAAAAATGTCCGTTACCTCGTACATCGGAAAATTATAATAAGATTCTGGGTATAAAGCTAAAAACGGAAAATGCTTTGTACTATTATCGTTAGTGCTTTTAACCATAATAAATATCTCTATTATAGGTGTACTGAAGAAGAACGTTAAAGAAAGACAAATCATAGACAAATATCCTTTAGTAAACAAATGTGCTTTTTTCACGCATCTGCAAGTAAATAATATGATATTAGATATATAGGCGCAGTTGTAATTTAGGAAAACATTTATTTACATTATATGTACATCCGTGTGTTTCTCCGAAATACATGTTGTCATTATGTCCCAATAATCTGTTAACATGTATTTTATAAAGGGATCCATTTTTCTTCTGTTGCTTACCCAAACTAGCGATTTGAATAGGGCAAGTAAAATAGTAAATAATACTGAACTATAAAAACAATAAATAAAATAAAATTATTTAAATCTTTAAAAACTAGAGGGTTAGATTGCTAAAAAATCATTTTTTGTGACGAATAAATGTACGAACGTAAAATTTTGATATACACATTTATACAACATATAAAAAATAGAAAATATGTTTTATTAACAAATTCATATATGTATATATATACAGGGTGTCGGATGAAGTTCGCCCGTGGTCTCGTGAATTGATAGAATAAGTCAAACTGAGCAGAAAAGTCCTGTATCATTTTTTATTATTCGCAATAGTTACAGAGATAAAAATTAGTAAAGTCGACGAATAAGCGCGTACCGACAAGTAGTCCCCGCATGTGGTGGATAGGAAAAGTACGTGTTCATTCGCCGACTTCACTAATTTTTATCTCAGTAACTATTACGAATATTGAAAAATGGTACAGGACTTTTTTGCTCAGTTTGACTTGCTCTATCAACCCACGAAACCACGGGCGAACTTCATCTGACACTCTGTATATGCGTGCGCGCGCGTGTGTGTAGTTGAAACAGAATTATCATTTATAACAATGATGATCAAGCATTTTAATTAGAGAATTTATAGAAAATTGGTCATCAATTAGAGAGTACGATTGATAAGAATATAAATTTTATCTTATGTATCAGTACAGAAAACGATTATTTATTTGCACATAAAATTATCAAACACAATAAATTTTATCAAAATTATTAATAAATTACCACCTTACTATAATTTATCGTAAGTAATTGTCACATTGAACGGTAATTTTATCTTTAGTGTCAGTCATGGAAAATCGTGAACGTATACCTTGTTTCTAATACAGTAGATAAATCCTGCCGATTCTGATAAATTTGCATTCCTTGCGGTATAACAATAGTAATCATACACACACAACACATAATATATCTCACGATACAGATTGGATAAAGGCCAACAAACTTTAAAACTTTTTTATTAATAGATATATAATTATTAATATCCATATTACGTTCATAAAAAATATACGTAGTAGAAAACAGTTTTAGAAGAGACGAGCAAGCGCGAACTTTATATATATCAAATCTATATAAATTAATAATGTTGAAAATCATTAGAGATCTACAAAAACATAAATTTTTCGTTGTTTGAAGACGTATTAACTGCTCGGTCTTGAATCAACATTCTATATATATATTTGAATTTTTCTAATTTATTTTACACAGACAGTTAGTGGACGTTGCTATGAGTGGACGATTACTATCGAGTTCCAATTAGTCAATTCTACTGTATTAAAGATCTAGTTAAAGACACAAAAATGAAATGCAGACCCTATAACTGCTCTCTGTTCATTAATGTTTCATACTTAATGATAGCTAATTTACTAAGTCTTTCATTACCTAGAGGACACAAGAGGACACAAAGACAAACTGTTTGAGACCTTTCCTTTATTTTATTTCTTCACGTATGCTAGGTGAACAATGCTACTTCCCTGGTAAACTACTAATGAGGTATTTGAAGAAACAGTTTTCTTTGTACTTTCGAACCTTATACTTATTTATTTCCATATAAAATACATGTATGTGTCACAAAGGATAATTATAGCTTCCGGGTGAACGTATACTGTCTCGCTCTCATAGCGACATTCGCCGTAAGTGGGGTCGGACACTCACGATTTCGTGATGCATACAACACTATTGGCAGTGAAATAAAACCAAGGATATCGTGTAAAAGCATGATGTGCAAAATCGAAAAGGCAACAAACAAATTTATTTCCATAACACAATCTGTAATGGCATGTGAGTTTTTTTATAAAAGAAATCTTATTACAATTTACAAAATTTCGTCGTTTATGCACGCAGCACAATAATAACGTATAGCACAGTAATAAATAGGGATCAATTTTCCTATGTCATATCTGCTTATAATATAACTTGGAACAACGTGTAATGTATTTATACAGGCAGAATACGCTTATCCATGTATACTAGCAAATGTTCAATTCAATAATGTCACGAGTATATCTCCGTCATCATGATACAACATTATAAAAAGACTTTATTTTAAAAAGTGCTTTATAGTCTCATGTGTTTTATGCATCATAACTTGTATTAAATGATACATAATAATCATAGGATATAGAGTTCCATGTTTCAAAAGTTGTACTCACTCTCTGTGCGATGTTTATACAAACACACTAGCACACTTAAACGATGGAAACGATATGCTACGAGGAGCTAACACGTTTAAGGACATTTTCTTTCTACTTGACTCTTTCCGCTCTCTTCATATTCCTGACTGGAGATCCACATTTGTTGGAAAGTGCCAATCGAGGCCAGTATCGAACCGCCGATCCACGCTCCAAATCTTCTTTCCGCGCATCCATTCGCACTGATCAACTTAAGACGCATACTAGATGGTATTCTCATAGATAAATCTCTATTCAAACGTTCCGGAAAACCCTATGAATGCACAGTAATCTGTCAGTATAGGTAAGAAAGGCAATATTTGTTTAATTTATTTAATTTAATTTTGTTATTCATTATAAGGTGTTTATTCAAATTTTAGAAAAAAAAATCCCTAAAAAATCTTGGATTTTCCAAGCATTTTATTCAAACTTCCAGATATGATTAGAGAATTCTTAAAATTATAGCTTTAAGGTAAATTTATTTTATCTTTTAATGTTCTTTAATGAAATAATCGCAAAAAAATCACTTAAGTTTTGGATATTAAATTTGAGAAAGTACTAAAAAGAAATAATATAAACTAAATATAGCATATAACAATCATCGGAAATACAGAATTTAAAAAATAATTAAGCACACAACGGCAATTTTGAATGATAAATTATCACTAATTATTTTATAAAAATTCGGAAATCACATGAAAATGTTCGTCATACTTATTACTAAACAATTTTGCATTATCAAAAAAAAAAATTATCAAATAATTTTATTTAAAAAAAAAAAGAATTTAAATTTAAAAGTAAAATTCCAAAATTTTCTCCGAGTAACAATAAAATTTCATGAAAATCCACGATTTTTAAAGTTAAAAAATAAATACTCTGATAATTCTAAGTTTCCTCGGTTATTCTCGCTAATAAACTGTATATTAACATTTGGATATAAATATTTTTATATTTAATTAATCTTATCTATTAAAATTCTACCTGAATAAATGAGTTGCCACCCGTTACCACAACACTTCCATATAACGCCGGCCGTACATCAACGTCGCACATGCCAACACTGGTTGTAACAATATGCCCTACGCCTAACATAGTATTGCCGACCATACCTCGCGGCATTTGAACTATACTAGGGTCAAATAACGCCTCTGGTATTCGAAATCTTTCACTTCCAAAGTCCTTGAAATAAATTAATTTCCATTATCTTGGTCTACGGTTTGTATGACATTAATACCAATGTTGGATATAAGTTATGTTAATTTGTTGTTCTAAAATAGCGCTAAAATATTTCCAAAATTTAATATTGTTTAAAAAAATATCACTATGTACTGAAAACTATACTATCGTGCTCGCCGCGACACCTACACTTAAAGAATTTGGTGCTAGTATATATTCGATACTAAAATAAAGAAAATACAAATTATTGAAATACCAAAAAAATCCAAAATTGCTAACTGTAACACATTGGTATAGAAACTACACGGTCAATCGGTTTGATATTTTAATTTAAGTTAATGTTAGTTTCGCTTTAAATAACATTTTATATAATTTGTAAACAGATTAAAGCATTTTGATTTTTCGATTATACCTCCTTAACATATTAATATTCCACCCTGCATTACACACACACACACATTATATAAAATATATACCTGGTGATATCCAGTCGGAAATTCATACTGAACTGCGGGAATTGTAGAAACAATCTTCTCATCGAAAGGTGTTTCCGACACCTGAAGAACTGTTGCTTGGAAATCCTGAATCACCTTTCTCACCATGTAATTATGCCAAGACTTAGTAACTTCGGGTAAACCTTTCTTTTTAACCCACCGTGGCTTATCGTGATCTTTAACTACCTCCTTGCTGCCCACCATGTAAGGAGGTGACAAGTCGATATCATTGTCCTGCATTTATTTAAGTTAGATAAAAAAAAACAGATTTGGAAGAAACACACTAATAAATATTACAGTTAGAAAGTAATGTGTTACCATTACTATTATTTTTTTGATAATGATCGTTACTTCTTTCTGCTTATAACGAATTGAGCTGATGAAAATTTTTTGTTATTGATTAGAAAAAAATAAATAAATCTAGAGAAACTTTAAGATTTTTTAATTGTAATTACTTTTAACTCGTATTGTATAACCAAAATATCCTTAAAAAATATTTCGTACTTTATATTTAAAATTACTTTCCAACAATCGTTTATAAAATTTATAAGATATATGTAACGTCAATCATAGATTTTTAGTACTGGCAGAATATTAAAATGCATTCTTAATAACAATAGTAATATTAACAAATAATGTTTAATAAATAAATTGTCAATTTAATATAAATTGTCAACAAAATTTACATGTTTATAAATTACAATCTAAAAATATACTAAAAAAAACATCAATATAAATAGAAAATTATAAGTTTAACATAAAAATGTTGAACTTATAATTTTGAATTATAAATTCAACATAAAAAAGAGCTTGTGCTACATATAGTTTAGAATTTTAAATTTTTATATCAATCATTACATTTTTAATATTGATTATTAGATAATATATTTTTTTAATCTAATATCTTTAGCATTAAAAAAAAAAACGTAACAAAAAAAAACAAATTGTTTTCTTAATCCGGGAGAAGATACGTTCTTAATCGAAATATATTTGTGCAGATAGAGGAAGCGGGAGTAAATTCGGACAAATCGATTATTTTAATCGATTATAATCAGAATAGCATTAGCTATCACCAAAAGATGACAACATAATAGAGGCACATTTTATTTCAGAAACGGTTCACATCATTTCGATTATAATCAATTAAAATAATGAATAATTTGTCCAAACTTATTCGCGACTGAATTAACCCTTTCCCTTGTTTTTACGTGCATTATAATTGTAACAACAAAATCTCGCAAATTTGATTCTCTGATTTTAACTTTGTATACATACTGACAAACGGTTGAATTTAGAAAATATCCACGTCAATAATATTTTTAAAAAATAATTGTAAAATTTTAAAAAATTTTAAATTATTTGTTTTTTAAATATTATGAATAAATAAAAGTTAAATAAATAGAGATAATTTTACTTTAAAACTTTTATATAAACATTTTTTTATATTTTGAATAGTTTTTGTGAGATATAATGAAAAAAACTGAAAACCGCTATACCTATAAGGGGTGATTTCACTCCTTAAAATCATTTTACGGCCATGATTAACTTTTTTCTGTTGGTTCTCGAATTGAAACTTAAACTGTTCAAAATTTCCTAGAAAATGTACACCTATTCATAACTGTATATTTTTCTCGCATATTATACTAATAATGAGAAATATATATTCAATATTATATTAAAAACGTAGAGAAGATTACCGTAAGTTTGCTAGTCATTTATACTGATTTTTAAAAATATATCAAATTCACATAGAAACAAATGTGTTTTTGCTATCTATTTCTTACCGACAAAATTGAAAAGAAAAAACCATTTACTGAGCAAGAGAGTCAAAAAATTATAATGCACGGCACCTTTAGACTACACTTTACTCAGACCAGCAAACCATTATTAACTTAGGCAAGAAAGTTTTTTCGTACGCGGCATATTCTCCTGACTTAGCGCTTTCAGATTATCACCTATACTGATCAATGCAGCACTCCTTAGTAAGACAACATATTTGAGATGTGATAAAAATACAAAAATGGTTCGATGAATTTATTGCTCCCAAATCAATATGTTTTTCCCACAAAGGAATCTAACAGTTGCCCGAAAGCTGGTAGAAGATTATAGAAAATGAGAGAAAATATTTTTCAGATTGATTTGTAATCACTGTATTGTATAAGTAAAAATAAAAAAAAAGACACTTTCATACACTAATAAAAAAAACTATAAATTAAGATATAAATAAAAAACGAAAACGTATGATAAAATAACCAAAATATAAAGTCCGAGTTAAGTAACAATAATAATAACGAGTTACTTTTCTAAAGTAACATTCCCAATTCTGATTAATACACATAATATTTGCATACCTGCAAGAACTGTCTACATTGCATACTTATGTAATCTCCACCAAGAGGTGATTTACCGATGGCCTGTGTTAATACAAATCCATCTTGTACAGGCACCGCAGACGTATGAGTAGCGCCACTATCAACGACGATACCAGTTGCTCTACCGTTAGCAAACGCAGCCAAAACTGCATTTTTCACGAGAAAATAAGCTGGTACATTGTACTTCTCAAACATCAATTCGGTTAATTTTTCTCGTTTACTGCGTACATTCCATGGCGATTCGGAAAATAGTACAGGGTGATACTCGGCGTCGGATTGAATTATTTTTGAATACGTGTAATCCAATACCTAGCGAATAAATGTACAGTCAAGGTTTTAATGTGAAAAGTCAGATACTATGTTTTAATCCTTCAATTCCCATGCAAATTTTTTAGATACAAGTTTCCAAGTGGCTGACCTCAAAAAATTGTTCACTTTATTAAGATGTTTATGTTAAAAATGATATTAATACTAGGGTTGCCCAAAAAGTAATGCCCCACATTTTTTCTCAAAAACTATTTATTCTACAAAAATGAAATTTACACATATGAAAGAATGATGTTTTATCAACTCACTCTATTTTTCCACATAATTTCCTTCAAGTTCTACTACCTTCCTTCAGCGATTCATTAAGGGCGTATATGCCCTGTCGGTACCAGTCCTCGCTCTGGTTACAGAACCAGGTTTTCACTGCGCGAATCACCTCTTCGTCTTCTTCAAACTGTTTTCCACGAATGTTATCCTTAAATTTAGTGACCCGAACAAATGGAAGTCAGATCAGTGAAAACCTCCGTAACCAGAGCAAGGACTGGTACCGACAGGGCATACACGTCCTAGTAAATCGCTGGAAGAAAGCAGTAGAACTTGAAGGATGGAAAAATAGAGTGAGTAGATAAAACATTCTTTCATATGTGTAAATTTCATTTTTGTAGAATAGTTTTTGAGAAAAAAAATATGGGACATTACTTTTTGGGCAACTCTCGTATATAATAAATAAACAATTCACTAAATGACTATAAATATGTCATTAATGTTTATTTAGCAATTTTTATTTTTATAGCGATATAGAATTTTTAAAATTGTGATTATAATAACAAAACAATTGTTATAGTTTTTCAGGTTGTTTACTCAAATTTTGTGAAAAAGTTCTCTGAGAATTCTCGGATTTTCTTAGAATTTTACTATTCAAAACTCCAGGTAAGAGTAGAAAATGTTTAATGCACTTTTGAAATAAATTTATTTTATAAAATAAATTTATTTTATTATACACATTTTTAATATTCTTCAATCATAAAATCACAAAGAAAAACTACTTAAATTTTGAATATTAAATGTAAGAAAATACTAAAAAAAAACTGTATTTTTTTATCGAGTGATATACGATTATTTTAGAAATAATCAAGCATTCATATTTTGTTAATTATAAATATTATATACATATATTTTAAGACAGATATGTTTATCCGTTTCAGATTTAACATTAAGAAAAACTTCTATACATGTGCTGATGTCTAGATTAACATTTTGCAACAATATTATATGTACACATATTTATTAGTTGAAAAGTCTCAAACTTTGCATTTTTGTAATGTTGTAAAATACTATATTGTGAAAAAATTTCATATATAAGATTTCAATACAAATAATTGCAAAAATATTGCAATTACAATGTTAAAAAAAAAGATGATTTTAGAAACATTAAATGTAATAATAGACAGATGAGACATTGAAAGGTTTCTGCAATATAATTGAAACTTTCTGTGCCATCAGAGTATTATTATGAATTATATATGTATAAACCAGGATTGGATAAGTTAATACTTTTTAATTAAATTAAGTTAAAATTAACGGTTTAAAAATTAATTTATTTATGTTAAAAACTACATAAACAAAAATATAACTCAATTAAATTAAGATTATAAATTTAAATTAAATTGTCCATTAATTGTGTCTTATTAAATTTTGACAAAAGTAAATTAAAAGTTATTAACTTTTAACTGCCCAATCTTGGTATAACACATAGTTTAAACAAAATTTATGTGTAAATTGAATGATGTATATTACATAAAATTATAGTCTGATGTACAGATTCACCTTCAATTGAGCTAAAATTTTTTACAGATAATATTGTTAAAATATATAATGATTATTTTCAAAGATTCCATCTTCGAATTTTATATATCTTTGGGTTTTTTAAAATAAAAAAGAAAAAAATTATACAGAATATCCCATAATGACCGAATCACCTCTCACAGACTAATAGAGCAGGTCAAACTGAGCAAAAAACTTCTCTGAAATATTAATTACTAAAAATAATTAAATCTGTCTGTGCTACTGCCAAATGCAAGTGCGTAGCAAAATAAAATTAAATCAGTGATTTTAATTAATATTTCGTTAATTATTGAAAAATTTGCAAAATGATAGAGGACTTTCTCCTCAGTTTGACTTGATCTATCAGCTTTTGAGAAATAATCTAGTTATTACCAGACATCCTGTATGATTTTTTTTTCATTTAAACTGTTGTATACAAAACCCAAAGATAAAATCTTCATAAATAATATCATATATATATTAACAATATTACATTATACATCATAACAATATTATCTGTTTCAGCCCAATCAGAGATATATATATATATATCTTCCTATAATATCCAAACAGCTCAATCAAAGAGGTAACCTACAGCATCTGAACTATGTACTAAAATAACATCAAGATTAACATTAAGTCTCAATACATATAAATTTATTGCAGATTATCAAAATTTTGCAACAAAAAAATAATCAAAGAAATAATTTTGCCAAAAAAATAAAATTTAAATATAAAAGTCAAATTTTCAAAATTTCCTTGAGTACCAATAAAGGCCTAATAAAATCTATAATTTTCAAGAGTGAAATAAAAAAACCTCTAAAAATTATATTGTTTCAATTATTCTTGTAAACATTCAGTTCTTATACTATTCATTTGTCAGACAAATAACTCTCCTTAGTTGAAAATTAAAAAATTAAAACCTTAAAATATTGTTCGCCCACCTTCTCGAAATGATCCCAGTCATCAATCATTCCATCTTTCATATAACTCGCTACTTCCATGTTCTTCCGTGGAACATGAAGAATTGTGGTATCAATGTAATATTTGGTCCCATTTTGTGTGATGTTGCTGTCAGGCTTTTTATCATCAATGTCCATAGGTTCGACCTTAGTGGCTGTGCCATTAGCATCCTCGCCTATTCCGACGACTGCCGGAATCTCCGCCTTTGGAGTATCTTCCTGGGCATAGCCAACTCTCAAAGAATGATGACCCAAGTCAAAAACTAATGCTCCTATCTCGTCCCCACCATACAGCATACCGCCAGACATATTGGAAAATTGTTGGGTTCCTACGGGAATAACACTTATAAATACCTGATAACAATGTATTATCCACGATACGCTCGCAATTTCATCTCGTACAACTCTCGTAATAACATGCAAGTGTCTTGTCGCGTCTTGCGTGGCAATACAGTGGGATACATGTTACGTCTCACTGCGAATCACGTCTTAAATATACTGTTGCCGTATCCACAAGTACTCACCTAATCTTTGTAATCTCTCTAGAGAAAAAACTTAATGAAATGGCAAGAATATTCTGTCTATTTGACAGCTACATGAACATTTAGTTTTGTGACCTTGCGGCTTACGTATAATCATAACCTCAAACGCCTCAAACTAGTGAGACGCTTTCGAAACCGCCGTCTGACACAGCGGCACCATAGATATAGGACCATAGACATACATATATATAGATTGAACATGTGACGTATTTATGTATGTATAGTTTATGTATGTATAGCGTATTTGATTTGGGCTGCGTTCCAAAATTCACTGCTAGTATTGAAAACAAGTTCACTATCTGTTGTATCATATATCTATGGTTTATTTATGTCTATCTGCCTGTATGTGTGTTATTTTGCAAAAGTTGTGCGTGAGGCATGAACAGGAGCGACGTATATTTTTGTGAAATCTTTGAAATTTTGATTGAATTAAAATAAAAAGAAGTGTTAAAAAAGCATTGTATAATTTAATGGAAATATGGTTTCATCGTGTTGCATATGTTCAAAGGAAAATAATCCTTTGGAACCACATCGGTCATTTCACAGGTAAAATTGAAATATTTCATTATGATAAAAAATAATCGCACATATTTAATAGTGATAGTTAAGCAATTAATTGAAAATCTGATGAATTACAAATATTAATAATGATTGCCAATGTAATAATGACTAATTTGTTATAAAAATTTTTACTAGATATTTTTTAGTTTACAATCCTGAATAGATTTTTTACTTTTTACTATACGTTTTTCAATAATTTAAATCCGTTCTCTAGTAGCATTTTTCTGTAGAACAGAATCTGCGTACAGTTAATTGTAGCAGAATTAAGTAGGATATGCAAAAGATTAATATGACCCTGCTGACAATCTGGTGCAAGATTCATGCACTGTACATAGGGTCGTTGCACCAGTCACTGAACAGTCACCAATAAATGACTGTTTAGAAAAACTATTAAAATAATAAGACTTTAAAATAATAAACTGCAAAATTAATTGATATTGTTGAAATCTCATTTTCATGTAGATTTTATTAAAATATAATTTTTTATTTGTAAATGTAATTTATATTAAATTATTTTGTGTTTGTTCATTGACTGGTGCAGTGACCCTACATACAAATAAACTGTTTACAAATACTTGCTGCAGAAATGACACTATCTTAAAGCAAATTCTTTCCATAACTACTGTCTGTAAACAGTCTGCTAATAATTTATCAGTAGATTGACATAAGATTCTCTCAGCAAAAGTAATGAGCAGAGATCATAATAAGAAAGAGCACGACAATTCTTACAGCAGATACATGTAAGAATTTGCCTGTAGAATCTTTCAGACTTGAGCAGAATGAAGAAGTAGATCATAATATCCTGCTAACAGAATCTGTCAAGATCTACTGCAAAGTTTATAGCAGATTGTTATTTGGATTCGTTTTAAATTTTTTATAAAAATAAAAAAGTAAACATTTAATTTTTTATATGTGCTTTGATAAAAGTTCAATTTTTATAGGATACCAGCAAACGAAGAAATGAAGAAGAAATGGCTCCATATAATTGGTCGTACTGTCTCGTATAAAGGTGCTAGGGTTTGCAGTGATCATTTCACAGAAAATGATTACAATGACATAAATCCTTATTCAAGAGTCAAAAGATTGAAGAACACCGCAGTTCCTTCTGTGATTGTACAAAAAAAGTGAGACAAGAATAATGTATTGAAAATATTTTATAACAATAAATATATAAATTTTTTTAATACATTTCTATTTAGAGAAAATGTAAAAAGAAAATCATTGCCATTTCAAAAGACTGCTGTAAATTTATATACTGATGCTGAAATCATATCTCAAAATGAAAAAAATGCTGTTTATCTTTCGGAAAATCTTGAAGTTGATGATAGTGAAACCAAGCACAGGTGAGTGTAAAAACATAAAAACATTATATATTTTCTAATATAACAATTTTTACTTTTGATAACATTTTTATTTACAGTGAAAGTACAAATAATGAATTAGTATTGACTCAAGATACAAGTGAAAATTTCATTATTTTTTTAAATTCTGAAAAAGAAATAAATGTTGCTTGTATTGATAATCAAAAAATTGACGTTAATTTTGAAACTAATATAAATGATACAAATAAAGAAAGGTAAAACAAATGCAGTAGAAAACAAATTAATATTTTATGTCTTACAAATATAGTAAATTAACATTTTTTTTTAGAAAACTTCCGAGTGAACTAGCAAATTCCAAAATGAGAAAAGTTCTTCTAAAATTTTCCAAACACGGTACAGTATGCTTCACAAAAACAGATTTTTCATCAAACGAAAAGTGGAAAAAATTTTTAAAATGCATTACTTATAAAAGTCGTGAGAATAGAATTATGCGACGAAGAAACAAATGCTTGCAGAAAAAAATTCTAGTATTTCAAGATATGTTGCAAGATTTGTTGAAAAAAGTTTAACAATGTACAATGTTATAAATATTGAAGTATTTATTATGACAAATTATTAAAGTTTTTATTAACGTTATTAATATAATTATAAATAATTAATAGAAAATTGATATTAAATTAATAAAAATGAGTAAAAGTGAACTGTGTGCGTGCGCGCGTGCTTGCGTGCGTGCCTTACGAGTTTTCTACAAGCTATTAATCGGTATAATGAGCTTTCTACAATAAGCTATTAGTCGATGGTATTAGTTGCAACCCATAAAATTTGACCAATCACAATCAAATGTGACGAGAATATTCGACTGTGATTGATAAATTCTTACGATTTATGACACTGAGTAATACCTTAATGTAGAAAGCTTATTAAGTTTAAAGTTACATTAAGAAGATGCTGAAAATATCCTTTATTATGGTGTAAAGGCTATAACGCACATCTTCCATAACGATAACCATAAGACGTACCGTAAGAATTAGCCAATTACAGTCAAGAATTCAGATTCTTATTTCTTAATTCTCGACTGTGATTGGCTAATTGTACGGTACCGTCTTATGGTTACGGTTATGGAAGGTGTGTCTTATAGCCTTAAGTCCCGGTCTACAGTAGATGTAGTAAGCCTTAAACCTTAAGAAATTGACCAATCATGGTTGAATATGAGGAGAATAATCGATCATGAGGCTTGTTTTCTATTCCTGCACTAGACTGCACTGAAACGTTCCTTCTTGTTTTCACTAACTTTCAAATATATATCTGTTTCACTTTAAGTGCACACTAATTCAGGGAGTTTAGGAACAGAAAATAAATGGATGGTTGGTCAATTTCTTACGGCTTAAAGGCTATAACACACACCTTCCATAACCGTAACCATAAGACGTACCGTAAGAATTAGCCAATCACAGTCGAGAATTAAGAAATAAGAATCTGAATTCTCGACTGTGATTGGATAATTCTTACGGTACGTCTTATGGTTACGGTTATGGAAGGTGTGTATTATAGCCTTAATAGGCTTTCTACAATAAGCTATTAAGGTTGGTTTATGTGGGCTGTAACCTCTAACTTAAGCCTGCTGCAGACGATACGTTTTTTCTTACGGGATTGCTTACGTGCTCCTATACTGGCAGTCTTACGTGTTCCCGTACTGGAAATGGGTAGCTTACGGGCTACGCTACTGGCTCGCGTACTGGATTTTTGTAATAGATCATGTCCTATTTTTCTTATGTGATTCTGTACTGGTTTATTGTGAAAGCCAATCAGGACGCAGTCTGTATAGGTTATACTGGGTTATACCAGGTTATACTGTCGAAGTGTTGTCAAAGTTCAAACGTGAATTCACTTCGCAAACATGACGTCGTGCAGAAATGAAAAGACTTCAAAATAGTCCAAAGAAAGTATTTTATGTTTAATAGAGGTCTACTAATAGGAACCATGTTTATATGCGATAAACACACTAAATTACCATAATAAACACAGTAAAAGTGAGGCATTAAAGAATGTATTGACTGTCGGCGATATTTATTTCGTTGTTGCAATTTTTCAATAATTAAAAATAATGCAATAGCAATTTTACGACAACGTACAATTGTTGCAATAATTTCATCCATCTCATCTATCTCATCCATATTTAAACGTGCCGCTTCTATGAAACAAATTTCAGTTGCTCAACCCGTACGAAAACTCGCACCGTGTGAAGCCACGGTCAGTAGCACTGCCAGTACCATTACCCGTACGGTAGCAAGTAAGAAAATCCAGTTAGAAATCCAGTAAGAAAAAACGTATCGTCTGCGGCAGGCTTTATACCGACTAATAGCTTAAGGCCGCGATACAGCAGTTGTAAGCCTTAAACCGTAAGAAATTGACCAACGATAGATTATTCTCATATTCAACTATGATTGGTCAATTTCTTAAGACTTAAGGCTTACAATATTTAATTGTAGACGAACTTAATGAAAATTGGTGAAAGAGATCGCAAGGGTTGGTTTATAATAGCCGTTACCGTAAGAAATTCACCAAGCATAGTCGATTATTCTTTCATACATCGACTATGATTGGTCAATTTCTTACGGTTACGGCTATTATAAACCAACTTTAAAGCTGAATATTTCAAATGTGATTGGTCTTGAAATAAGATTCAACTTAGCCTGGATCCTCATGCAGACATCGGCGCTTTGGCACTGAGCGTTGATTGGTGGTGAGAGTAAATAGCACTTGCTATTTATTCATTTCACCAATCAGTACTCGGTGTTATGGCTCTGGCAGACCAGCGCGATTCGCGACACGCGACGCGCGATTATCCAATAGGCGTTTACAATTTTTTGAAAAGACGTACGCCTATTGGATAATCGCGCGTCGCGTGTCGCAAATCGCGCTGGTCTGCCAGAGCCATTAGAGCACTGTTGTCTGCATGAGGATCCAGCCTTATGAATAACGACTCATATGAATATAGCGCATGATCGAGAACACAGTCTATATTTACTGTATGCTATGTCGTCGCCCTTCTACCTCATCCTTCGTATTTTATCCTCCCCCCACCTCCTTACCGATCAGCACGGGCTTGCGACTTGCGACGTCGCTCGCAACGGCGGCTGCCGCGCTAGTTTGACATTTTCGTCACGATCGGAGCGAGTGTAGGCAAGCGGTGCGTGATCGCAACGGCGGCGACGGCGACGGCGACGATAGCATCAAGCGGTTTCGGTTTGTTTCGCGCGCGGCGACCACCGGCAACGGTCCCGGGCCCAGCGGCGGCAACGTCGACGATCACCGCGAGTTTCCTTCCCTTACGAGCGACGGTCGTCGCACCATAGGTTCGCCCTCTCATCTGTATGCCTTGCGTACGCCCCCACCGTCGCCGATTTTCCATGAGTAAGTTATTTAGCTCCGAATTCATAGACGTTTTTCCGATTTCAGATCTTAAATCTGTTTTTGTCTTCGCGTATGGTGATGTAGCAGCAAGACAAAGACAGATTTGAGAAACGTCTATGAATTCGGACCTTTATTGATTTCAAAAGGGATACTCTTAATAACTCGCGTCACGACGCATTGACAACGACGGCGATGACAGTGTGAACTCGGGGAGGGTGTATCCGCGATGACGGCGATCCTCCATTCTCCCGATAACTATGACGGAAAGTCCCCAAGAACGGACACCGTTCATGCATCGCGATATGCAGTCTCGCGTAACGACGCGGCGACGGATCGAAATCATACGTGAAATCTTTCGTATGTTTTGCGGTCTATTTCTAGTCTTAGAATAGATATTATCCGAGGTCGCGTGTATAAAATGGCAGGTCGAGGAGCACGGAGCGAAACGGGATCGTGGAAACTGGATTAAATCTTATTCCCGCGGCGATTCGAACATGCGGTCTAATCGCTGTAAGAACAAGCGTAAATCAGGCTTGTGCTGTACATTTCAAGATTACATCTACATAGATTATTTATCGTTCACATTATGTTCACATAAATCTTTGTCTTATAGACAATACGCGAGTAATGTAAATTATTATATACTGGATAACACAATGCAGAAAAAGGTATATATATTTATAAGATTTTTAGTATATCTGACTTTAGTATTGATAATATATATATATATATATATATATATATAATACAAGTAAAAAGAGTGGAATATAATTTTTACTATTTTTGATCAAATCTGAATTTATCATAATCCATTGACTAAACAATAGTTTACATAATGATACATAACATACAGTTTATATAATTTACATTGTATATGTGTAATATAAATTATTTATTTTTATATAAATACCTAATCTTAATATATATATATATATATACATATATCAACATTATTAGTGTTGGAAAACTACACTTTTTTTGAATAAAGTCTATGCCAGTGATAAAAATATTTTTTAGAAGAAATGCCAAAAACTAGTTTTTATTAAAAATAATAAAATATAAATAACAAACAAGATAATATTATCAATTGAAAAAAGCTCTTGCAATTTAAGCTTTTCCAAAAAAAATATGCTTATTAATTAGGAATCAATATCAAATAAATTAATTCTTTGTTATGGGTGTACATTGTATATTTGATATAGTAAATGAGAAACAAATCTATATAGAGCAAAATTTTTAATTTTCTTACTATTATATTTTTTCTCATTAAACTCATTTGAACTTTTTATTAGAAATAAATACAATATAAAAACTAAGAATAATTATAAAAGCAGCATTTATATCTTCAAAATTTTTGTTTAGAAAAAGTATTTCTTTAATTAGAATTAAAAGATTTTACTATAAGATTTTATTATTAATTTCTTATTGATTGTTTTTATTTTTCTTTGAACTATAGTGATTAATGTTTTACTAATTACAGCAAAAGTATGATTTTGCATAAAGATATATAAACATATTACTATTTCTTAAACATATTTTTACTGTTACATGTTTGTTTATACATAGAGAAAAGTCACCAATACTGGCATATTATTTTATTTTCAGATATTTTTTAAACAAAAGCTAAAAATAGAACTTCAAAAACATGAATACAAATTGGAAAGTATCTTTTATTAAATAGTATAGCAGTTTTTATAATACTATTTTGTATTTTGTATTAATATTTTCACAACAAACTCAAAAAGAGTGAGAGTTGGGCCTCAAAACTAGCAGAATAGGCAAAATTTACACACAGCCCTATGGGAAGGGGTTAACTATAAAATAAATGGATAAAAACTAAGTAATAAAATGTGTTTTTATATATTAAACAAAAAAGTTTATAAAATTAAAAAGCTAGAACTTTTCCACTGTTTTTTTTTTTGGCATCTTAGCATGTATATGGATCTACCATGGAAGTACCATTTTATGTTGCATAGTAATTTTATATTCCAAACTGCTACAAAGAAAATATTAAAAAAAAAGTATAAATAAACTATTATCAATAATATACTTGTTATTCAACTATGCAATTTGCAAAAGAAAATTATGCAAATTTTATTTTTGCTTTTTAAGAATTTGTTTTTAGTAGATTTTATATAGAAAAAAACTATGAATGTATGAACTATGGATTTTGTTTCTTTAATTATCTAAACAGATCATATTTTAATGTAGTGTAAATATTTAGTTTCCAAGAAACAAGAGAGTGCCACTTTATAATGGCCATGCCAGTATCAGCAACTTTTCTCTATAGTTTTTGCTTGTTTATTTCATTGGATAAAATCCAGTACAGTTAAAACCAGAATTTATCGTGATTTTTTTCACTCACTGGACTTTTTTGGACAACCTTGACGCATTTGTTTTGGGCATTCTTGACGCTATATTCTTTGTCGTAATTATGCTATTGCACGTTTCTCTCCCGCATCTCTTGGAACGATACGTTAGATGTGCTAAATGTTAATGCTGCCTTTTATCTCATTTGTAGGCATTTCGCTTCTGAGAGATCAATCTTTGAGATACAGATAGTAATAAATTAGAAACTTTTGCAGAGTCAGGGATTTAAAGATGTCAGTGAGTGATAAAATTTTATTTTTATAAACTGATTTGTCGCGCCATCTTTTACTGATCAATTTTCTTGACACCAAGTTTTTTTTGTTGATAACGATGTGTGCGTGCGTGCGTGCGTGCGTGCGTGCGTGTGCGCGCGCGCGCGCGCGCGTGCGTGCGCGTATGTGTGCATGCGTGTGTATCATTAATGGTCATATCTAATTGTAAGTCATTATTTAAGATACTGATGATTGAGATTTGTAACTGACAATTATTTCTTATAAATGACGATCTTGTAATCTAAATGACATTTAATTCTCTTAGCTAATTTTAAAATGAACTTTATTCGATCGTAGCTAGATTTTTATGGTGATATTTCTTGTATAATTTTATATACATGATTATAGTATTTAGGAAAACAGATTATTATTAACATTATTGCCAATGTAGATGCTTATTAATATCATTAATTAATATTTATTCTTGTTCAGCTATGTTTCCAGATTGAAAATTTTTCAGTGCACAGTTTTTGTTGAATTTAAAAATATACATAAAACCACACAAGTTCCAACTGTGACTGAATATGCTTATCTGTAATTAGTTTTTACATATATTCAGGGTGTATCTTAAAAAGTGTCCACTAATTGTATAGCGCATAGACATACGCGGCGTACATCAGTGAGCCTCGCGCTTGGTAGTATACGTGAGTGCATTATGACTTTATTAATTATTATAGAAAAAAATAGTTCAGGACTTTTTGGCTCAGTTTTTTCCAAGGAATAACACTATATAATTAGTGGGCGTTTTTAAGATACGTCCTTCTAAATTTGTCAATAAGTATTTAATTTTTTTAAGCTCATTTGCATCATTATAACTTAATTTTAAATTTGGTTTAATTTACTTTTTATCTTTCTCTAATTGTGAGAACTAGAAAAAAATAGAAAGTAAAATTAAATCGAGTTTAAAGATAAGCTATACATTTATGCAAACGGGCCTTGTATTTTTATATGCGATTGATTTACCTATGTATATGCGTTACAGATGTTGATATTGTCTTCCCGCAACCATTGGTAATGCAAACATCCTTCCTTGATCTGAAGTCTGTAAGATGGTTCTCATCGTCCAGTTCCAATTTTAGCTGAGATTAATACAGAAATGTGAGCAGTGACTGGACATTTGTAAATAGCAGAAATATTTGCTTTTGTATAATTAATAAACAAGTATAAAATGTAGTTGTACTAAGTACACTGACACATTACACCTTTGATTTATGCGGAGTATCTATTCTGCATGATTTTTTTTTGTCTGTTCTCACGGAGAAGTATACTAATTTATGCTGCACAGCGATTTTGTTTTAAATTGTAGGAAAAATCTGAAAGAGAAAAATATAAACAAAACAGTTTTAGAAAATTAGAAGCATGTACAATAATCTAATATTATCAATAATATATTTTATATTGTTTAAACTATGTAATTCGTAAAATAATAAAAGCGTCCAAATTTTATTCTTGCTTTTTAAGAATTTGTTTTTAAATGTCGTATAGAAAAAAGCTATGAATATATAAACTATGGATTTTTATTTTTTTTATTTAAGCAGATTTTGTTTTTATCAGTATTAATACAGTGCAATTTAATTTGTGAAACAAGGTTTTAGAAGGGATATGTCAGTGTTTGTGACTTATCTCTACATTCTCAAATTTAATATTCAAAACTTAGGTGATTTAAGGAACATTAAAAAACGTATATAATAAAATAAATTTATTTTGAAATTTTATTTAAAAAGTCTGTAATCTTATAAAATTTTTGGAAAATCTGAGAATTCTCAGAAAATTTGTTTACAAAATATGAGTGAACATCCTAAACATCTATTACGTTAATATGTATAACTTGATAAATATAATGTTATATTACCTGAAATGTATATAATATAAAAAATATTTAATTTTGATTGCATTTTAGATTCATTTTGTTATACGTGAATGTAGATAATAATACAATATAATAAAATATACAAATTTTGCATGTTATAGAGCGAAACGAATACAGTCCAGCTTGGTGGTAATGCGGGGATGTGGATCTGCTTCGACCCGATAGGAAGCCGAATAGGCTGGGGTACTTCTATCTCGTTTGTTGTACTCCTGTATTGGACCTCCATTACCATTGATGCCAGCCTAACGAATGCAGCCGCGTCCAATGTCCCTCGTAATACCGTCACATCGGAGATACCAGCGTCGGCACATCACGAGAACGACGAATGCAGGAATGTGACCACTGACAATAGAGAGGGTATGTTGAATAATTCACCAAGCGTAACCCGAAAAATAATTTCTTTGAGGGTTGATGATTACTTCACAAATTTTTCAACATTCAAACTTTGAAGCTTTAGTATTAAAATCTTCAAAGATCAAAACTTCGAAACTGCAATGTTTTAATCTTTAGAGCTTCAAAGAATCAAAATTATACAATTATTAATTTAATATAATAGTAATAGTACATTTATAAAATTATATGACAGAATTTGGATTAAAATTTTTAATGCTGTAATTATGTCATTAAATTAAAAAATACAATTTTAATTACTTTTATCGATTTTACGATCTTGTCTAAACTTTTTGTTCTTAAGATTATTATTTTATCTTGAAGAATATTGTTAAGTAAAGTAAACATTTGTATTAATTTATTATTTTTTATTCATTTACTTGTGAATAAATTTATTTTTACTTTTTTAATATTCTTAATTGGATCATGAACTATTATCTTTCTTTATTTGCATGTGCATGTATCTGATTAACATTATCATTAAATTAATATGAAGTGAGTTTTCGAAAGAATTAGTTAATCAGATACATGCACATGCAAATAAAGAAAGATAATAGTTCATGATTCAATTAAGAATATTAAAAAAGTAAAAATAAATTTATTCACAAGTAAATGAATAAAGATATATATATATATATTTTTTTTTCCCAAAGCTTTAAATTTTTGAAATTGTCAAAAGTTACAGTTTTAATTTTTTTCGAGTTGCAATCACTTATTACTTATTTAATCGGTGAAATATATAGCTGTCATATCTGTACAGGTACTGGACTGTCAGTGGTCAGTCATGGATCCGGTTATCCTCATTCGCCGATAGTGCCTCCAACCTTTCTGTACGGAGCTCTTACCTGCCAACCCTATCAAGGAATTTACGTGAATCACATCTACTTTCAACTTGCAAATGCCTTCTTCCTATTGTCACACCTTGCACCAAGCGGCATACATGGTGTACTCTATTTAAGGTGCACTCTACTCGTGGGTTGTGCCTTTCTTGCTTTGTGGGGCTGGACAATAGCTTGCTGGCTGGACGCTGCTCTCTGGAATGCTCTCTTTGTTGCCATCAACTTCGTCCATGTATGCACGCTTCTATACAAGCTCAGGCCTATCAAGTTTACAAGGGAAATCGAAGAGGTAAGCGAAGATCAAGTAGAAGACAATGATGTGAGGGAGTATTGATTATTTATAAAACTGATATAGAAAAAATAGACGTAGACGTATAATTTATTGTAATATGTAGCATTAAATATATTATAGAAATCTCATATTCATTTATCTATTCTTTTGTTTAGAATTTTTATAATTATATATTTGATAAATAGGCGTACCAGAAACTCTTGAAAAGTAGTACAGTTAGATATACAGTTCTATGTAATTTGCTTTTCGTTTTGACTGCAGCATTTGTACCATACACAAAGATTTCTTTTTGCACTCTTATTACAAATATTATATTACGAATGACATTTTATTTAATCCCTATCAAAATCAAGTGATATAAAATTATCTCTCTATTTAGTAGAACCTCTTACATTAGCATTTAATAAAACAGTAGTTAATATATTTTCAGTACAATATAGGTAAAGTTTTATTTGAAATCTTTAATATATATTTATTTTTACATTTAAAATAAAAATATTTCACAGTCATCTTCTTTCACATACACACAGGTATACGTTGCAGTGTTCCAGCCGTTACGAGTGTCTCGTCATCAGTTCAGAAAAGTATTAAATTGTATGAAGACCATTCGTCAGTTGAAGTATCAAGAAGTTTATGCACAAGAAAAAGTGACCAAAGTCGATTCTTTATCGTTGGTTCTGTCGGGAAAGTAAGAATGCATCTCATTTAAGTTTCTGTATATTTATTCATGATTATTTAAGACCTTTATTAATTAAAATTATACTTTTATTCTCATTCACAGACTAGTTGTGTCGCAAAATGGAAGAGCGTTGCATATTGTCTTCCCACATCAATTCCTGGATTCTCCAGAATGGTTTGGTGTCTCGACAGATGAATACTTTCAAGTAAATTCTTATCTATCGTTGATATTCTTTATGTCAACAAATTCTCTTATTAAGCCCGCTACACATGTTTAAGTAAACTTGATTTATTTGAAAGCTACATTTAAAAATTTTCTAATTTTACCTGAAATTTGAATAAAATCTAGGAATTCTCTTACACACACACACACACACACACACACACACACACACACACACACACACAAAACTCTTACAAAATTTAAGTAAATACCCTGATGTTTTTTTATCAGTTTATTTTTTTAGTTTTGATACGGCAACACGAAATATCTGATATCACAAAACATTATATTTGCTTAGGTATCAATAACAGCTATGGAAGAATCAAGGATATTATTGTGGCATAGAGACAAACTAAAATTAAGCATAATTAGCGATCAATTCCTGCAGGCAGTGTTTGATCACATTTTGGGCAGAGATGTAGTTAAAAAATTGATGCAGGTATAGTTTTTTTTTTAAATTACGAAAATATATCAAATGTTTTTTATGCTTACAGATTTATTATTAAATTACAGAATTTTTAGAAAGTTTAATCATATTTATTTCCAGGTGAGTGAAACAATGGCTGCTAGCAGTCATCAGCAGCAGAACGGACAGATAATTGGTCTAGGTGGTATTGGAGCCTTAGAAAATGACGCTGATACAAAGCTTTTTGTTGTAAAAAAGACTGGTGATAGTCAAGGCATCACTGCTCTCATCAGTCGTCAACTTCAAGGTATATATCAATTTTTTTTTAGAATTTCCATTTTTGCTTGGAGAATTTAACTAAAAAATATGTACGATAAGATTGTTTTGCATTTGAACTTCTATTGTTGTTTTAATATATTAGGCCTACCATTTCGTATTAAAAAAAAAAGACTATGTTCACATCTTGTATATTTTTTATAATTTTTTGTGAACAATTTCTTTCTTTAATTAGTAAAATGCACATTTTCTACAGTATTCGGGCATGCGCATGTTTTATACGTAGTTTTTTCACATTTGTAATATTATGTTTTCAACACTCGTAACTATAATTTCATAGTAAATATTATATAATTTTTTTGCTCATTGTATATGTCTTTTCTAGCTTGTAATGTTAAAATTCTTGCTGACGTTTTATATAATAATGGCTATTTACGGCGTGTGCATGCGCATATTATTATTTTATATCTTTATAATATACACCATCATATGTTTCCTTTTAAAGTAATACAGTTTTGATAATGTCTTGTTATTTTGTCAAGAAGTAGTGATAACTTTATGTAATTTTTGTATTTCTACGCACTGTTTTTATGATTTTGCAACAACTTTGAATTTGCTTTGGAAATAGAAGAGAGAATGCCGCTGCTGTACACAAATCAAGAAGTACTGAATAATACCCTTCACCATACGAACCGCCTACGTGTATCACCCTGTACATTTCTCCCACACACTATGTCGTGCAACGTTCAGACTTCGCTGTAATATCCTTGCCTACCGATCGTGCGACAATCTAGCACAAAAATCATATGTGATGTACATGTTATGTTCCTGCAATGGATGCTTATATATTACACAAATGTCGCAGAGTAATTCCGTTAATTGTTCTTCCTGGATATTGTACCAAGAGGTGAGTTTTTCTTTGTTTTCGAAAATTTTTATACACGATAAATTCAAATACATGTAAAGCGACACCTCATAAACCAAATATGTTTAGCACACATGTTTTCAAAAATATGTTTAATCTTGAAAATTAATACTCTTGATAATAACAATTGAAAAAGGAACAATATATATTTTAATATTTATATATTTGTGTGTCATAATTTTTATTTTCATTCATATTTATGACTGATTTAAAAATATTATTAAGACATATATTCATTTGATATGATACTTACGATCAGAAAAACCTGGAAATTTCTTTTTTCAGTTAAAAATTATGGATTTGTATAGAATTATTTTGAAACTTACAGAAATTTTTTTAATTTTATTTTGAAATTTAATTCTCTCTCTCTCTCTCTCTCTCTCTCCCCCCTACACAATTGTATTTTTTATTATTTTTTTCTAGATAATACAAAATGTTGACAATCGATTAGTAGTTAGTATACATATTCATGTACAGTCTGGTATGACTCACTAGTTTAAAAAAATCATTGACAATAGAGGATAATATAATATTCAAAATTGACATTGTGTGTTTAACCATCTTTCGAATTCTATATTTCCGATGAAGTATATCTGTGTATTGCGGACAAATCGTTATATATCAGTTATTTAGTTCATATCATTTCTTTTTAGTATATTTTTCAAATTTTGTATTTAAAACTCAAGTGGCTTTTCTTTGTGATTATATAATTAAAGATCATTAATAACACGTATAATAAAATTAATTTATTCCAAACAAAGACAGCTACATTAAAAGTTTCTTTAATTCAAATTTGGATAATAACTAATTAAAAAATTAAATAATAAAGTTAAAAAGTTAATAACTTTATTTGTTTAATTTTAAATGAGTTTATTTTTAACACCTAGGAGTTATTTTTAACACATAAACTTTAATTTATTAACTTTTTCTAAGTTAAAAATTTTCTAAGTAAAAAAACCTATATTAAAAAAAATAAATTATAAAAGAAAAAATTCTGTAATCTAATATGTATAGAAACTTTTTTATTTTATATAAACTTTATAACTAACACATTAGATGTATTTGATGACCCATATTGTAATTGTTTTATTAGAGTAATTTTGAAAAATTATTACATTTTAATTTAATCTTAACTTTGAATTGAGTTGCTTTATGTTCATGCAACTTTTAACGCAACTAATAAAAATTAATTTTATAAGTTTTTAACTTAATTTAATTAAAAAATTATTAAGACAACCTTGCTTTAAGCTTATCTGGAATTTTAATTAAAATTCCTGAAAAATTCGAGAATTTTTTTACAAAATTTAAGTAAGCATTCTATTATATCTGTACTATCATTATAACTTTCATATAAATGACAAAGTACAATTAGGATGATACACGTATATTTTAAACATATTTATTTTGAAATTTGTTTATCTGTGTATGGTTAAGTTATTTAAAAAATTGTTCTCGACTTACAGCAGCAGGAGATCCGAATGCTTGGAGATTGGGAAGAATCGAAGAGACTGATCACGAAACACCCGTTTAATGGAATGATTGTTAAATCGATGTCATCCTCGACAGTCAATATAACGTAACACCGGTGTTTTTACATAACGTAATTACAGCAAGCTGATATTCATTGACTAAATAATGTGCATATTGAAACTGTGCGTAGAAAAAAATTGAACATTCTCTTGCCAATTAATAATTTTCCCAGTGGCTAGTCAACCATATGCGATAATAAACGAAAATTCCATCGTTTTGTAGCGTATGATGAATTCCATTCTAGTTTATAAAGAGCAATTAATCGATAAGTTTATGCTTCCAGTGTATTTGTTGGGTATGCTTGATCATTGAATTTATAAGAGTGGTTATTTATAATTTATTCCGATAAATTATCTCAGTATGTTTTATGATGGATGTATAGTGGATTAAGACTCTTTACAAGTGTGCAAGCGTAATGAAATGAGGGTGACATACTCACAGCGGCGTAACTTCTGTTAATGTGAGATCTGTGATGTCGCGGTGGGACTTGCTAGAAGTCACGGGAGAGGCCTAAAGGAACTGATTCTTTCCCATACCCAGAAATAGTGCCTTTTTACTTACACTTCCTTTCTTAATGTTTCCATGGAGAAAAATATGTATAATATATTACTATATGCGCCATATGACTTATATATTTATCCAATGTATCTAGTAGAGTTCTCCAAATGTCGCTGTATTATATGTTTGAAGATTCATGTTGTGATATTGTTAAGCAACTGATGTTCACGAGTCGAAAAGGCACAAGAAGTTACGCCATTATATTAACGCAATGAACGTTACAAAGTACGATATAAAGGATATTGTTGCAAGATTTATATCGCTATGTCGCTGCTAGAGTCACCGAATCGCGTATATAACTTTCGATACTTAATATAAAAAAATTATTACAAATTGCTACAAGATAATATCGTAATTACAATCACAATGCATTAATAAAACTGACATCATATTGATTATTTCATTATTATTTGTTTACAATAATTGTATGATGATTGTTTTATATAATTGGAAAGGCGAAAGTTAATACTTTAAGATGTATATTATGTAAAACAAATCGAAAAAATTGTATAAAAAATATTAATAACATATAATCAAGAAAAATGACAGTAATCACGACTACGAGGCATCGAAAAATCTCGTTTTTAATGATTAAAGTATTAAAATATTTCAGTAATCGATTAAATAATCAACTTTGGAAACAATTTTGTTTAATCTCTAGAAATATTGAAAATTAGAAAATTGTTTAAAGAAAGCATCTATATTAAGCCCACTTAAAGTTGTAATACATACTTTAAGAAGACTTTTTATATGTAAAGTCATAGTTCTGAATAACACACGTACATATTCTATTTCAAATATTACTGACATTTATCACACGATGTAACAATTATTCTCTATTATGACACACACAGACACACACACACACACACACGTATACTGCATATCCGTAACGATATTTTGAACTGAAGATATCATTTTATGTAGCGAAGTACCGAAGATTATAGGAATGCCTTTTTGATATGTATAAACGTAAAATGCAGGACCATCAGAATTAGTATTTTTTGCATACGATACATGTAAAAATAGACGAATTTATTACTTTTTATGTGAATGTGAATTGTGTTATTGAATCTTTGTTGTTTATTATCTCTTATTGTTGTTATGATTATTTTTGTACGTGAAATTGTTTTTAGTACATAGTTAGGGATAAGCGAAGAATGGCTGATGAGAGCTTGAAAAATTTTAAAATCATATTGGATACAATAAGAATGCGTATAAAATGGCAGCGCGAATAAAGAAAGTTAGTTTTAAACATAAAAGTGATTTTACTACGGTTCTGTATCCTTTCTCTTTTTCTCTGTCGACGTACACGAAATATACAATGCAGCATATAAGAATAATCGAAGATGCGTAATAATTTTAGCCAGAATATTTATTGGAATGAAGCCGTTATATGATGATGACAAAACACCAAAGAAATACGCGTCATTTATTTCTTAAACTAAATTTTCTCTGTGTCCTTGCAAATTCTCACAGAACTTAAATCTAATGTTTCTGCAATTTTTCTGCAAGAAAAATGTTATTTTATTTAAATTTATTTTTGTGACTGTAAATTTAAAAAGGGAACATTTTTCTCTTAACGAAAACGCATGTACTTATTTTGCCGCACGAGGGAAAAAATGCAGGTAATTGGACCAATAAGTTTATAAAAATATTGTCAATGGAAATCTATCATTCCGATATTTTTTATTATTTCGATGTTACAATAAAATGGAAGTTGTTAATAAGTTTCTACGCATTAAAAAGAATACGAAATAAAAATTAGAGAATTATTTGATAAGTTGGTCAACAATATTTGTATATCAATTTCAAATTTTTAAAATTATATTATGAAGCTTCGGAAAATTCTTTGAATTTTATATATGTTAGTATCTTCTTAATTATTAATGACGCATATATTCACATATATACATATGTAAATCATACATTTATATTATATATACATTTTTTGCTTACCAATTGGTAAAAAAAATTTTATAAAATTTATTAATCACTTAATGTTTCATTAAATTTAATAAAATTTTTCAATAAAAATTAATAACATTTCAACGAAAAATTATTAAAACTATTTAATAAAAAGGAAATTTTAAAAATTATAATAAATTTTTGATGAAATTGCATCGAAAAATCGCAGATATACCTTAATGACAAATTAACATTTTATTGAAATTTATAATGAATTTTTATGAAATTGCAATAAAATGTGCAGATACTTTAAATTAACATTTTATTAAAATAAATTTTTGATTAAATTGCAACAAAAATTGTAGAAATTCTGTAACAAAATGTTCCAAAATAAACAGTTTTATCAAAATTTTAAGACTTGGACCCCGAATCCACAAATTATCGAATATACTATTTAGCTATAATTCCAGCAGACGACAATAAATTCAAACGAATTGAAAATTGTAATTTATTTTTATTTATCCGAGTTTGCGCTTTGCAGTCTCGGAATATAAATGGATTCAAATAGGTTGAAATACGAAATATGCTGTTCATCATTTTGAATTTGGATGGATTTGTTTTCATTATATATATTAGTTTTTAGATTCAAAGGAATTGAGATACAAAATAAATTATTCATCATATGCATGAATCCGGATGCATTTATACCTATATTACATTTTTTTTTCAAATAGATTCTAAAAATCTGAAGTACGAGAATTCGAAAATATCAAAATAAATTCATTTCTATCCATTTCAATTGCTGGAATTATATGATAGTGCGTGTAATCATCCTTAAAATCTTTTAGGATATTCAAGTATTCTCTGTATATTACATATTATTGACATAACAAATTATCAAATACTTTTTATTTATCTATATTATTATCATGAAAAATGCAGAAAAATTATGTATATCGTATTTCGCGCGTTTATATATGTTTGCTGAGTTTTGGAACGCGAATACGTGATCACGTGACGATGGTGTATTGCGCATTCGTTCCGCCGGTTCCGCGTCTCATCGTCCCGCCTGTCCCGGTCGTCCGTCCGTCTGTGTCGTCGTTCGTCGTGATTTCCATGATTTCCATTACCGGTCACTGAGGTTCACCTTGTTGAGATCCACATGGTCGTGAGCATTGTAAGCAATTTTCGTCAGGAGTGCGCAGTGAAGCCGCATTGCAGCGGAGCGCAGGGCAACGACATTTAGAATATGAACAATTGGAATAATTGATATTCAAGGCAAAGAAGCGACAAGATATATTTTCCTTCAAAAAACTTTCGAAAAAGCTTTATAAGGTTCTAGAAAAAAAGGCGGTAAGAAGGGTAAAGCGCAACACTACCTGAGAACGATATATAATCGTTAAGGAAAAGAAGAGGGAACGAGAAAAACCTGATTAACAATGAGTAGTACGGTGAGTAGTCACAATATTCATTTTGGTCGCGACATGCGCCACTGTTTGCGGTTAGCTTTTCCACGTGGACGTATCCGCGCCAAAGTTGCTAAATTGCGGTATTCCCTCTAAATGTGGCTTTTGTTGTTATCACAGAGAATAAAAAGTTTAGGAGAATTGTTAGGCTCTTCGCACAATAGAGAAATAACATTAAATATTAAAATTGGTATTCTAAAACGTCCTTTTCGAAGAAAATTTTATTTAAAATATATTCCTGTGTGTGTATATATACATATATAATATTGAGTAAATTTGCCTCAAAGAGGATGTTTTTGAATGTAACTTAGGAGTAGTAACTAGAAATTATTTTATTTTAAATCAATGATATAGAATGGACAAACTACAATGAATTGAAAATAAAAGTGACGAAATATTAAAATTGTAATTTATATATTTGTGAACGTGATTGACCATTACTATGTAGATACATTAAATATGAAAAATAACGATATTAAAAATTATGTGAAAAATAAAAATATAAGTGAATATGATAAAGATAATTATTAATTTAATAAGATCATATTTACATTTATGAAAGAGAATAAAGATGCAAATCAAGAAAGAAAGAACAAGTTTTATCGGATAATAATATGTTAATACGTTAAAATTTTTAAATATATGCATACTTAAAGTTAAAACTAAATTTAGTAATGTAAGACTAATAAGACGAGCAAAGATTTGGATGTTTATAAAAATAGTATCTCTTTAATTTAACATGCGACACAAATGTTTTTACTCTATGAAGTCCTCTTCAGTGTGCACGTTATTACATTTATGGAAAGTAAATAGTAATCTAACTTATAAAGTTAGATTATTATCCTGAACTGTGCTCTTGAACAGATTAAATAACAAGTTATATTGTGATAAAATATATCATATCTTATATATTATGCAGGTCCTGCACACAATAGACAACAATATTAAACAATATTAGACATTGGGAATAGGAATTAAAATTTTATAATTAATTTTCTCAATGAATATAAACATAACACAATAAATACAAATAAAAGATAAGACATAAATGTGTCATACAATACAACTTATTATTTGTTTATAGTGTATTGAGAAAACTGATTTTAAAATCTTAATTTCTATTCTTGATATCCAATATTCCTTTATTGTGCACAAGATTTTATGTTTATTCTCTATTCTTAATTTTTAGATCTAATATTTAATATTTATGCTTGTTTCTAATATTTCTTCTATGAGCAAGGCTTTAGATCCTATGAATAGAAGAATATCAGATATTAGGGATAAGAATTAACATTTTTAGGAAGTGTGCAAAAATTTCAGCAAAAAAACAGACCAACTTAAGATAAATTACAAATATTTGTTGATTTTCCAATTCTATTTCAGACAGAGGAAATATCGCCGAAAGCGTATCCACTGGCGGAACCATCCTTGACCATAAAGATACTGAATTTGGTGCAACAAGCACTCAGCTATGGACAGTTGAAAAAGGGGGCGAATGAGGCGACAAAGTCCCTGAATCGCGGCCAATCTGAGTTTATAGTGATGGCAGCGGACACTCAACCGCTGGAGATTCTACTACACTTGCCATTATTATGCGAAGACAAGAACGTACCTTATGTTTTCGTGCGAAGCAAACAGGCTCTTGGACGAGCCTGCGGAGTCTCTAGGCCGGTCGTGGCTTGTTCGGTATTGATTAACAACGGCTCGCAATTAAAACCACAGATTAGAGCCATCCAGCAAGAGATCGAGAGACTTTTAATCTAAATGAAATCTATATATTTGTTACTTTTACATACCACTATTAGTATCACGTGATCTAGTGGGTTGTCGGAAAAGTTATTACGCATTTTTACATTTATATATAATATATGTGTGTATGTGTGTGTAAAAATGCGTAATAACTTTGCCAATAACCTAATAAATCTTTATTGCTGTAAATGATTGGTATAAATGAAACACAGTTTCACCGTGCTATTTATAAAAGAAAAATGGATATTTGACTTAATTTTTTTATGTATAAAATTTTTGTATACAAAACAAATTTTAAGCATTATAATAAAAAGTTCAACAGTACAAATTTTTTGTGTTTTCTGTATACATGTTTCTGACATATTGCAAAAATAAAAACTTTAAAAATAATTTAACAATTGAATTATTTAATTGTACGAACGATATAACCAATTTATCTAATTTTAATTTTGTAAAAGTCAACATTAATATTAATTTTAGAATAAAAGCATAATTGTTATGTGTTCAAGTATTCGTTTTTGGCCGAAAATGTGTAGAAGTCAGATTGTGTTAAAATTTTTAGTCACAATTTATAGAAATGAAAAGTCAATAAAGCAATTTCCAGCCATAGAGAGATCGTGGTAAAAAAACTGTAATATGAATCCAAAATTAAATTAAAACTTAAAAGATTTTCTTTCTGTTCATTTATAAAACTTTAAATCAAAACTTACGTCAATGTGTTAAAAAGGAATCGAGACTTAATAAGAGATGCGTGTCCATTGGATCGACTCTGTTATTACTTTTATGACATACAGCGAACGTCTGACAAAACTAATAATAAGCTTATTAATAACTTTTTCTAACTAGATTTACAAAATACATATTTGATGCTCCATATCATAATTGTTACACTGTGTGTGTGTGTGTGTGCGTGTGTGCGCGCACGTACGTGTGCGTGTGTGTTTTATATATTGTATATATGTATATATAGTTTTAAAACTAGTGAAGATTAAAAATTAACTTATTTGAAATTAATGAAATTTAACAATTAAATTTTAACTTTAATATTTCTGACATTTTGTAGTTTTTTTAGGGGGGGGGGGGAGAAATTAAATTTTAACTTTAGTATAACTGCAATTTTTTACAGTTTTTTCGGGGAGGGAAGGGTTCTAATATTTAAATGCTAGTTAGCATCATGTATTATTAAATTGATTTCAATTTAATAAACGTGATATTACTAATTCTTATTCAACTTGAGCTGTGTTGTGATTGAAAAAGTAATCCGGCGCACAGTTTGATGAATTTGAAGAAGTATATAAAATCACGATTAAATATAAACACTAAGATCTAGCTACGTTGAAGATGTTTTTGTTTAATTTGTGCTGTCACATTATCGGTCGAAAATTTCTCTATTTTAATATTTAACTTTTCACTTTTTAATTTATTATTTAATCTTGATTGTTACTTTTTTTGCATAGTCTGAAGAATGTAACTGTACCGCTGACCTCACCGCAACGGAAAAATTATGTAAAGAATTACTAATATTGATTCGACAAATGTATCATGCTGAGAGAAATATGCTGTTCATTGGACTGACGGATGTGATAAGCTCAATGGAACAAAACTTGGTAGAATTTATTGTGCTTGCCGAAAATGCAACACATTTGATGACACCGTTAGACTTTCTGACACCTTTGACAAAATTAGCAGAGACAAAAAACATTTTATACGTCTATGTATGTAATAAGGAACAACTCGGCCGAGCGTGTTGTTTATCCGGTATAAGCGCTGTTGCGATTAAAACTGGACCTTCTTATTTCTCAGAAAAAATTAAAGATATTCAACATACAATAATTATGTTGTCAAAAAAACAAACAACTTAATAATGTTATTGATTTATTTTTCTTCTAACATAATTGAGATTATAAATATAATATTATAATATTTGTATGAGACTACACATATTGACCATTTGTGGCATGGAATAGCTCTGGAGCTACATCTATCATCCAAGTTTGATTAATCAATAAATCAATTGTTTCACGTTTATAAGCATGTTTGATCTTTCTGGATTGCTAAAGGTTTCCTTTATCTAATAAATCAATTTTTAAAGTCATATTTTAAATAATTTACTATTAATAAATTATATACTGAAAAATTGTTTTTAAAAATTAAATTCATTTGCATAACATTAGTTGTACCCTATGCTTCAAATTAAATCATTACTTAAAGATTTTCGAGATCGCTGATTACAAATCCGATATCAAAAATTCAAAATGGCGGATACAATACAGCGACAAGCGTCAACCCGTCAACCACTGGCGCCCATAAAAAAGCACGTTCAGGGCCACTTGCACCAACGCCGATTAATTTAATCGCTGATTAGTCTATCGGAATTGACCAATCGCATTTGTTGTTTTTACTTAACGACAAATACGATTGGTCAATTCCGATAGACTAATCAGCGATTAAGTTAATCGGCGTTGGTGCAAGTGGCCCTCAATGGTGAATATTTTTCACCTTTCCGCCCTAGGGAAAAAGTTACATGATCGATACCCTAATCGTTTTCTAAGCGTATGGCGCATACAGTTGGAATTATTTACGTTACATTCATACTCAAAAGTTAAATTTCTTTCTTGTTTCACTTGTTGATACAGGGTATATTCCGAACGGTGTTGGTTTGACTTATTTTTTTTCTAAAAGTTGGCAGACAACTAAGCGGAGAAGTGTTCCGCACTCATCATTTAACCTATAAAAATCAACACCTCTTCAAGAACAAGTATTTATATTTTCTTCTTTTCTAATAAAATGTATGTAAATATGAATCGAAATAAAGCTATGATACTTGATATAGCTTTTATAAGTTCTAGTTCAAGTGAAAGTGATGAAAATATAGAAATTTTTCTTAACAAAGATAAATATTATAAATATCATTTGATACATAGTTGTGTAGTATTTCATATGTTCAGTTTTTGTAGATTTACTTTTGTTAAATAACTCGGGATATTTTTGTTTTTGTAATAATTTATTACAATATTTACCACTATGAGCTAAATCGTTAATATCTTTTGGCACTAAAAAATTGTAAGTTTCATTATCATCTTGTATCTCTAAAGAATACATTTTTGACATCTTTTTCTGGTTTAACACAGCATCCACGATTTATTACGATGTTGCAAGTTAAATGATGAGTGCGGAACACGGGAACACTCCGTTTAGTTACATGGCTGCCAACTTTTAGACAAAAGAATAAGCCAAACTAATACCGTTCGGAATGAATATACCCATGATGTAAGAAGAAAGGTGAAACAAGTAACCAGATGCGCAGTAGACCATACTCTAGACCAATCAGAACTGGGTCCAAATTTTGAGATTCAATATGGCTACGGCTCCGGTACTGGGACGTATTTATACTTGCATTTATACGTGAATCGGAGATAATCGGTGAATCGAAGAAATTCAAAGCTACTTAAAAAAAGAAGAATGTGAAGGTAAGGTTGAGACTTTGTACATTAATAAAAATTGTGATAATTGTTATTTCAAATTTTGTAAACTTGAATTAGAAGAAATTTGGAAAGTTATAAGAATGAGCTTATGTGTATGGCTAAATTGTTGTATTTCATGTTTATAACAACAGTGTTTATTGCAACAGTGATTTTTGTTAAAGATAATAAATTTCAAGTATTTTTACATTTTTATATTTATTTTTTTTAACAGCATCTACATTTTAAGTATGTGTGACTACATATGATTGTTTCGTATTTAAATTGCGCGGATATATTTGGACCCAAATTTCATTGGCTCATCACATCGAGCCACGCCTCTTACCGCGCATCGAGCCGCCGACGATGCGCGTTGTTTCACCCATTCACCTTGTTTTTTACATCATGAATATACCCACAGTTGTGTTAATACAGAAAGCACAGAAAGTAACGTGATAAATACAAAGAAAAAATATACCATTTGGAGTGTTAAGTAATAATATATCTAGTATCTGTATTTGCATAAATTGTGAAAAAAAATGGTAAAAGCTTGTTGTGTGAAAAATTGCAAATCTTCTTGGTTTCCAGGAATTAACCTATCATTCTTTTGGTATGTGTGTATGCAATTTAATAAATTTATTATTATTATTATTATTATTATTACATTCCCATTTTAGTGTTCCTTTTTCTAACAAAGACCTTTTTAATAAATGGGTAGGGGTTATTCCCAGCAAAGGTCCTATTGGAAAATATTCAGTTATATGTAGTGAACATTTTAAGGATTATGATTTTAAATATTCGAGTGGTAAACGGTTTTTAAAAAAAAATGTTGTGCCTAGTTCTTTCTCACATGATGTATTGAGTGATGTAAGTTAATATAATTCCTTTTATTCATTGAACATGTTTTACGTAAATGTAGAAATACTACAATTCTTAATTCAATATATTTATAATTATAGATTACTTTGAAATCAAATATAACGACTAGTAATTTAACCCAAGATGTATTACATTTAGATCATATATATAGTACATCAATCATACTTAAAGAGGAAACTGTCAACACAATGAATGAATGTGAGGAAGATATAAAATTTAAGGTAAAAATATACTTGGCAAGATACGCGACTGCATCTATCTATTTCCTACTCTTACAAATTTTTCATATTAATTCTTATTAGACTGAATTATTTCTTTTTTTTACTAATTTTTTGTAGGACATTGCTACTCAAACCAAGATTGAGTTAAAACATCAAAACAGAGAACATCAATTGAAAGAAAAAATCAGATGTCTTCAGAATAAATTACGGCGCCGAGAAAAAAGAATTGATCACATGACTGCCTTAGTGAAAGTCCTAAAAAGGAAGCTAAATGCACAGATAAAGTGCTTTAAAAGAATGCACTAAAAAAAGTGCTTTTACGAAAACTTTCTGACTTTCAGTTAAAAGTTTTTAAAAACAAAATGTAAAATACTATTATAGTAAAACTTGAGATCAATATTCAAATAATATGAAAGAATTTGCGTCTATTTTATATTTTTATTCTCTTAAAGTTTATCGATATTTATGAACAGTATTACATTTACCAGAAGAATCTGTACTCTGTAAAATGATCAGAAAATTTTGTGTAAGGTAAGTTTTTCAGATATTGTTTTCATTTTTTTGTATTTAACAGTAAAAGTTCTTATGGAACTCAGGTTATACAAGTTTCCACTTTTATTAAAAAATAAAAAATATTGAATAAAAAAATATACATTAAATATCGTACCATTAAGTAATTCATACATTTTTTGTTAATTTATGCAAATAACTTTATAATTGTTATTGTAAGAATTTCGGATTTAATTTATAATAAATGGAAGATAATTCTAAATAAATCATTATTTTTTTATCAAGAGGCGCGGTCGCGTCTCGCTCCAAATGACACGCAAAGCCTCTTTTACGCGAGTCAGTAACTTCCAAGCATACAGGATTATCAGATTTTAGTAACGGCTGAACCGATCAAGTTCTGAGTAGTCTCAAACGATAGCTTAGATAAAATAGTTGAATAAAAAATAGTTGGATAAAAGTTGAATAAAATTTAATAATAGGCTGCAACTTCCACAATTTTTCGCTTTTTTCGAAAAATTTAAGGATAAATTTTTAAAAATATATACCTTCACAAAATGTAAAAAAAGTCATGTTTTTTTACCTCTGAAACGATAATGTCTCTTCAAAACAGTACAAAGTACACACTAGAAATCACTCTTGACAATAAGGCAATACGTTCAGTTTCCAATTACTGTGCCAATCATTATCATTCTGCTGCGATGTGAACATGTTTCCTTGAAATTTTTCATACAACTGTCGTTGTGTCTCATTATTAGGGAAATCTCGGAACCACATTTTCAATTGTTCAGCCAAATCTTTCTCGTTCGTGAACACCAAACTGTTGTCATTATGCCTCACTAATTCGGATAAGCTAAAAAATCAAGTTGTAATTTATTAATAAGTAGATCTATTTAATAGTTACATTAGATCGTATTAATTATTGGTGTACCAATTAAAATTATATGCGCAAACTGGTAAACGGCAGCCAAACATGTCAACGACTTTCATTGGTAAATCTAATCCACTGGATGAGATGTGAAGGCATACACCTAAATCTGCACTAGCTGTTTTAAAGGTAAAGAATATTTAGAAAAATACATTAAAGTGTTAAATAAGGATTGTAAATCATATTTTTTTAAAATTTAATTTTTAATTATCATAGGACATTTACTCAAATTTTGTAAAAAAATTTCCAAGAATCCTCAGATTTTTCAGGAATTTTATTAAAAATTCCAAATAAAATTACAAAATTTTTAAACAAAGTTTGGAAATTTATTTCCGCTTTTATCTATGCTCTTCAATGTCCCTTAATAAACTATTTAAACTTTGAATATTAAACTTGTGGAAGTATTAAAAGAAATATAAATATTTTCAATTTTTTGTAGGAAACTTCATAATACCTAATATTTTGGGATAATCTTCATTCTCAAGCCATGGTGTCTTTACTTCAACATGTTTCCATTTTTTTAAGTTAATAATAGCCTTATAGAAGTCTTTTAATGGTCCTTTGCCAGTTATTACACAGACCAAATCTGGTAAATTTAACTCGCCATCTTCACACGCATCTTCATACTCTAGAAAAAAATATTATATATGTAATTCTTTTTAGTTGCATACTTGTACAAAATTACATGAATAAAATAGATTTACATAAATGAACCTTGTAATGCACATAACAGGATCGAGAAATCTTCGTCCTCAGTCCAGCTAGTGCTGGATACAATCAAGCCAGATCTTTTAGTACCTTTTGAAGGTATTGATATATTATACTTTTCAACTAACTTACGCAAAAATTCATTTCTCTCTGCTAAAGTTATTGGATGAAATTTATCTGTTGGCCTATCATACAGGACCTTTGCTCTGTAATAAAAAAAGATTGTTGAACAAGCCATATGTTTTTAAAATTTAATAAATGATACTAACCGAATATCCCATCTCTTTTCCAAATCTTCTTTCATTGCTTTGGTGACACAGAAATTATGCTTCGCCCTATAACCAAATGTTGTTTCAATAATTTTTGCCAATATAACTAAAATGTGATTTTCTCCCAGGCTTAATGCCATAATTGAATGAGCATAATTGTGCCAATCAATCATAAATTGTGCTTCTATCAATGCACAATATAGCCAGCATACTGGAATGGTTGGTATAGCAGGTGGATTCTGTGTTATTAGTAAATCAGACATATGTTTACGAAGCAACATCCATGAGAGATCAACAGTTTGCCAAACAACTTTTATCACGTAACAGAGAAGACGTGGTAATCCTAAAAAAAATTCAAGTGTGATTATCGCTCAAAATCTGTAAAAAATATAAAAAAATCATCAGAGTAGAGTAACTGCACTGAACAGTAAACAAATAAAATTTAATAATACATTTTTAAGCAAAAAATATTTTAATCAAATCTATATAAAAATTAGATTTAAAAAAATATTTATTAATATTTTAATATTTGTCTTAATAATTTTCTCAAACATTTATTGGTGATTGTTCGGGGACTAGCAATAATATGTCAGATTCGTACTATCTCGCAATTCGGGAGGCGGTCGCAAGTAGTGGACTCGCACGCGCGCATTCTCGCTGATCTCTCTTATCGGCGGCGAGCCAGGATAACCTATAATATCCACGGTAAAGCCCTCTCGTGCGAACGAAACCGCGTGATACTGCATCCGCGGGCTTCTGCCAATATCACCGAGCACCAACACACAAACATTTTTGCCAGATTTGAATTTTCTCAGGCAGTATTTACGAACGACGAAAAAAACCAGCGGAAAAAGCAATAATATCAACAGTGTCAACATCTCGAATGAAAATGGAACAGATGGTGTTATGGTTTTGCGCGGCAGATCGAACATTTAAAAAGGAGTGGTGTTCAATTGTCCACGTCGCCAATTGGCTAATTTAATTATAAAATTTTCTGATTGGTGATATCATTTATAGGCTGATGCTTGACGCTTGGTGCTTCCATGGCTGCGTTCCGATATACACTGCAAGTACTGAAAATCTATAGTTCACGTTACGTATACTATAGATTTTCAGTACTAGCAGTGAATTTCGGAACGCAGCCCATGTAAAGGCTCCTTTACGTAAGTTTCGTGTGAACGCAGCCGCAAACATACATGCGGCATTCGCATTGAATCAAAAGCGATAAGCAATATTAAAAAGGCGGGAAGTCGCGGAAGTCGTGAGCACATCGTGATGGTGCCATCGTGTTAGCTCTTGTATCCTCGATAGACGTAAATATTTCACTCGAGTTCGTAACACGAAAGTGATTTTCACGAGTTTATATTCGCGTCATTATTAATCCCATAATCGAAGTTCTGGACATCTCGTATATGCTTAATGCAGTTTAACAATAGTCTCGTCATTGATGTTATGGACAATAACGTTTCTAACAGTTTCGATTAATTTTTCATCGTTGGAATATTCCCATCTCTTTCAAAAAACTTTCGGTGGAATTGAAGGAAAGGAAAAATGATGGCATCACGTCTCTAACGAAACAGAGTCCACGAGTAAAGTAGAAGAGGAAGAGGAGTAGAAGGATATTAGTATCGGAGTATGAAAGACATCAAGCAATATTTCGCCAATGGCAAAAATATTGTCAATAAGGAGACTACTGCTATTGATCATGATAATGTTTCCGCGGAAAAGGAAGAGACTATTGCGAGAGGTAAACGAAAACGCGTGAAAATACGGATATCACTCAACGACTCTGCTAGCATGTGTAATATAATCGACAGCAAGAGTGACCTGATTGACAAAACGCCTAGCCCGTTCAACGGTAAGGTAAACAATAGTCGAAGAATTCGACGAGACAAAACATCAAAACCAGATTTGGCTGAGTCGGACTTGAAGTCACAGCTGGAAAAGGTAATTGATTGTAATAGGATGATATTTGAGATAAGATCTTGATATGTACAACACAATTGAATGAAGAAAAGGGTCAATAAATGGAGTACAAGGGAAAAAAATTAATAAATTAAAGTTTGTGTTTTAAAAATAACTAATTACAATAAAAACCAATTAACTAAGTTAATCCTGATTTATAGAAGCAGTAACCATTAATTTATGCCAGAATCAGTAAAGTTCAACACTAGAATTTCAATGGTTCTGTTTAGGGAGACTCTATAAACGGAAGCATTAAAATTCTAGTGTTGATCTCCATCAATTCCGGCATAAGTTAATAGTTATGGCTTCCAGTCAACCTTTTAAAATAATTAACTTTTTAACTATATTATTTAACTAGTAACTACTCAATTTTGCATATTACTTTTACATCAAACCTTATATCTTTATATTATATTTTTCAAAATCTAGGAAGTACATACCTAGATTCTCTTGTGAGATCAGCAATGCACTAAGCTTGTTTGTTAGATGTTAAACTTTTTTTAGGAAGTAGATAAAGATAATTTTTTAATCTTGGCTTGGTGTAATATTTCAAAGAAAAGAAATATAGTATGTCACTCTTATGAATACATATAGACTAAGAGTTAAAATCATAATATAATAATATTGATATTAATAAGCATCTTGTGTAATATTAATGCTAACAAACATGCTTAAAAATATTGCAAAGAACTTGTGAAAAATAAGGTTCAAACAAAGATTCAAACTTTGGCTGAGATAAGATTTTTTGTAATAAGCTCTTTGATAATATTGATACTAATAAACATAAGTATTTTTATGTTTATTAGTATCAGTATTACAAGAAATGCTTATTAGCATCATTATTATTAAACTGATTATCAATTTAATATTGTAATATTATTATTTTGAAGCTATTTAAGGACTATGTTTTACAACCAAAAGTAACAATATGTGGTTTGAAGAACTAGAAAATATGTATAAAATCACATAGGAAATATTAATAAGCACTAAGATTCTGCTCTAATCATTTGTTAGTCTCTTATTCAATTAAGATTCTAAAGTTAAAATTGATGTCAATTTAATAGATAATAATAGTCAAATTTTTTCTATTTTTTAGTATTCAGAACCTACTGTGGAAACAGATGGCAATCAATCTGAAAAAATAGGGAATGTCTCGCAAGAAGGTTTAAATAAACAAATTGTGGATTTAGATGACTCATGCAACAATGTTATTAATTGTAATGCTAAAACTGAACCAAACATGGAATTTTACAATAAAATTGATTCTCAACGAGAAGAATCAAATGCTTTCCAGGTTTTGATGAATCGTAGTAAACCAATACAATATAAATTATCACCGCAGCAGTCCACAGAAGACATTGAAAGTAAAGAAAAATCAGATTATGTAAAAGAATTGAAATTGAAATGCAAAGAGAAGCTGATAGTTCTAGCTGATAAAAAGGGATATTCAAAAAGAAAAATGGTAGAAATAGAAGAAGGTGAGAGAATAGAAAGGAATATTGAAAATCGCATGAGATTCTTTAAAGGTGAGAGTAAAGGCAACGTTATACATAAAAAGGATAACAGCTTTGATCTGTCAATAAAAAATAACAAACAGTCTGGCAACTTGCTGGATTACTTTAGGTAATGCAGTGTATATATTTACTTATAGAAGTAATTACATAATATGAAATTTATATTTTATTTATTGTTATCTACTGTTGTACTACTGATATATAAAACTGATTATAAAAATTTCTTGAGATTACTGCACCAGTCGCTGAAAGATCACTAAGAAACAAGAAAAATTTTTTAATTATTAAGACTTTAAAATAATTGTAAATTAATTTATATTTTTTATTACAATTGATAATATTAAATTGCTTATTAATTTAGTGATTATCAATTTAATATTGTTATATCTAATATTACTATTCTTGTTCAGCTTAAAACTATGTTTGAAGATCGAAAATGTATTTGTTTGATAAACTTGAAAATATACATAAATTTATATAGGAAATATCAGTACGAAGAGCATTATGAATAAGAGCATTATTAATTATGTTTTTATATATTAGTTTATTCTTATTATTTAACATTTATTCGTTGACTTTTGCGGTAATCCCATGTATAAATTTCAATAGCTTTATTGTTGTTCAAATGATATAATTGTTACACATTTTTGTTATGCAGTAAATCACCCTTGGGATTGGTAAATAAGGACGAAAAATGCATGTCTACTTTTGTTGTAAAAGCGGATGTACACAGGACTCATAATTCTGATGGTGAATCTGCAGTGAAACCAATAATAAATAAAAAATATAAGAAATATCCAAAGTCAGAGTTAGATCTTTCTACAGCTGATGATATTCACATTATAGCATCTGAGAATTTGTTTTCTTCACATTCCGTCAAACAGGATAAGCAAAAACGGGAAAAACCCCGTTGGTCCTTACGCATAAAATTACATTCTGAGGAGAATAATTCTTTAGATGGTAATGTAAAGTTATATAAATTGCCATTATACATATACAGATATTTCTCTCTTTACGTTTCAAAACTTTGATCATAAATCTAATTGATCACAAGAATTGAATAGCATTTATATTTTATATAAATAAAATTATTTTAAATTAGATTATATATATATATATATATATGTGTATATATATATATATATATATATATATATTTATATAAAATAATTTATTTTATTCCTAAGAAATGATTACAGATCTTTATTTAGAAAATAATAAAATTTTTTTTAAAGATTAAAATTAATATTTGTTAGAAAATCAATATTTAACTTAAACATATTGACTTTAACAAGTGATTAAAAAACCAATACTTTTTTTATTTTATTTATTTATATATATATATATATTTTTTTTTTAGAACTTATCTCTTTATATATGTACATACAATATAATAGCCGAAAAACAAGAACCGAACATAATAAGTGATTCTGAGATTTAAGGCTCTGGTGCACTTTTGCATAGCTGCATAACCATATGCATAAAGAAGTTGATTGGTCCATTTCCTTATGCATGCGCTAATGGACCAATCAATTTCCTTATGCATATGGTTATGCAGCTATGCAAGAGTGTGTGCTGCCCGCTTTACTTCAAAAGAAATTTACAGTAAAATTGTGCAAGTACACTCGCGAGATGCGGACACGAGCCTTTCGGCAGTTTATTATCTTCGACTAGTTTAACTCGATGTCTCGACACGTTCTATTCTCACCGTTCATTTTCCTGACTTTCTCGATCTTTCGTCATTTTTTCTTAATTTATAAATAAGTCGCGAAGTTTCGCGAGAATCATGTAACCATTCGAAATCGCGTTGTCTACAATAGTACGACAATCAAAACTCTTACATATAATAGTATTGTAAAATTTAAATCCCTTATTAATGAGAGTTTATCAGTTAATTTGTAGTAATCAAATATGTAATCATAAATAGACCAAACAAAGACAGTAGTTCATGTCTGAGTTTCTTTGATGGATCTTCAGGTGAAATCATTTTCTAAGAGATTAAAAAGAGACTTATTTTTTATGTGCGTATGCAATTGCAGAGAAATGTACGTCTGTTCTCTGTACCGAAGATCCGGATTCAAATCTCTGATAAAAAACCATCTGATTTGATTGCTACCTCTTGGAAGGCAATGACAAACTGAGAGTATCTTATCATGAAAACTCTAAATTAAGCCGTTTGAAACCGGCGTTTAAACTGTAGGTCTCGCATGTCCAGTGTAAATTGTAAAAAGCGCACACCACAGAAATACGTTGTGGGGTTACCGCACTTCTTACGAGAGATTTTAGAGAAGAGGCATATATGATGTAAAATAGAGATTGAGTCTCCCAATGTTTATTGGTTGATGGCAATGATTATTTTGTCACACTTTGATCGCTGATCATGTCGTTTTTCTTAACGAATATCTAATTTTAATAACATTTTAATAAAATCGATATTTATAATTTTACTTACAGATACCGATGATGAATTATTTTCACCAATAAGCAAATCAAAATTTAATGCCTCGAGTAAATCTGAAAATTCTATGGAAGATAACGAAATCAACACGAAGGATTACGATCGACATCTTAAGATGAGAGTGCGAAACAAGAAGAAAAAAGAATTGATTATAAAGGACAGCAACATTTCAAACACAGTGAAAGATGTTTCTCTGGACTCTTCTAATGAAGATATTGATTCGAAGTCAAACAAAACGGATGAAAAGCAGAAAATTAATGACGCAAGTAAAATAACCGTTAACATAGTAAACGATGATGCCAAATGTAAAATCATCAGTGAGAACATTCTGAAGAGAAAATCGAATGAAAAGCTAGCACCTTTATTTACTAAACGACGTAAAACAGATCATCTGGCTATTACGGCAGCCAGACGTTTATTTTTGCAATCAGATATAGTCAACATGAAGAATACAAACCATAAAACGAACAATGACACATTACTGTTATCCACGGTATATCAATTTCCCGCTATCAGTCATGTTACGCAATTGGAAGATGAACTAGACTTGACTAGATCCGAAATCAAACATAAATTTCCGATAAAAATTGAGAAGAAATATTTGCCTTCGTTAGACATTAATAATTATAAGTATATCACTAATTGTAGAGAAGTATCAAGAGCAGCTAAAATAATTAACGAACCTGTAAAGGAAGACATTGAACGAGTATTATCGGAAATCGAGAAACTTTATCCGGATGTGCGAAAAATGTGGAAGACTATATCGACTATTAAAGGCGATTCAGAAAAGAAATCTTCATCTAAGATGAGAGGTAGAAAGACAAGATCGCTTGAACGAAAGAGACTGTTAACGGATAACATTGCGAGCGAGGAAAATCAGTCGCACAATTGCATGTGGACACATAAATATAAACCGATGAGTGTACAAGAGATAGTCGGGAACGAAGAGGCCGCGGGCAAGCTAAAAGATTG